>NC_088873.1:34934243-34990531 GCF_032884065.1 Artemia franciscana
CGACGGATTTTTTCAAGATCTTTACCTTGGTGGCAATGTCTGTAACACTAAAAAAGAATCGGGGGAGGGCGGTCTGGGACTTGCTGGGTGGGTGGGTTGTTTGCACCGAGTCTTTTCAGGTTCAGAATTTTGACTGCCGGGGAGACTATAATCTGAGGCTAGGTGCTGGATCACAAAGTTTGTATCATCGTCTGTAGGTGAGACACCGTAAGCGATGAGGTTCAGTTTCCTGCGTTGTCTGTCCCTATCCTGCCTCATCACTTTTAGGACTTGGTCCTCTAGGTCAAAACAAAACACTTTCAAATGATTTTCATTGCTTTATTTATGTGATAATAAACAAATATATGATGGTTTTATCTCTTTTCAGCATTTTAGGTTCTATGTAAATGTGGCAGTCATCAGATAGTTCATGGTAACAGGACTCCAGGGGAGGGGGATACAAAGTTAACCGCTTTCTTTTTCGCTTTGCAAAAGTGATTATTTTGCAAAAAAACTGCTGTATACTGAAGTGCCTTCGTATTACACGCGGAATACTATAAACAAAGTATTTGGACGTCGAAAACAGGGTAAGTCAGTCGACGGCCAACCTACCATCTTCAAAGATACCACGATACGAAGACTCTACACCGTTCACCCCAATCAACATGAATGCTTCTTTCTACGCCTGCTTTTGGTGAAAGTACCCGTCCGACATCCTTTGAGTATTTGAGAACTGTAACGGTATTATACATGACACTTACCGTAGTATTCCCAATTTACCGTACAATTCCCAATTCGATTAGCATTTGTAATCACCATTAACAAGGTCAAGGTCAATCATTAGAAAAATGTGGTATAGATCTTAATTACTGATTGTTTTTCCCATGGACAATTGTACGTTGCATGTTCGAGGGTCGGTAAACCTGACAATCTATTTATATGCAGCGACAATTTGACAGCGAAGAATGTTGTATATTCGCAAGTTATACGCAGTTAATTTGTATTGTATCTATCTATCTATCTATCTATATAAAAACGAGTTGTGTGTATGCATGTTTGTTTGTTTGTAAAAAGAGCGTTTGCATATGATGTCATTAATTAGTACATAAGGTCTTTGTATATGCACAGACAATGGGAAAGCCAAGAGATGTTGTATATTCGCAAGTTTTACGTAGTTTGAAACACATATATAAATCTATCTATATTCACAGGTGGGACACAGGGACACAACTACAATGGCGCGTAACTAATATGGCGCGTAACGATTTATACGCGCGGGGGGGGGGGGGGCTTGGGGGGGCGCGAAGCGCCTCCCCAACAGCTAGTATATATATATATATATATATATATATATATATATATATTATATATATATATATATATATATAATATATACTAGCTGTTGGGGTGGCGCTTCGCGCCACCCCAACACCTAGTTGGTGGGGGCGCTTCGCGCCCCCCCCCAAGCCCCCCCGCGCGCGTAAGTCGTTACGCGCCATAATAGTTACGCGCCATTGTAGTTGTGTCCCTATGTCCCACCTGTGATATAGATAGATATATATATATATGGTTTTAACTACGGTAAAACTTGCGAATATACAACATTCTTTGCTGTCCCCATTGTCTTTGCATATAAATAGATTGTCAGGTTTTACCGACTCTTGACATGCAACATATAATGGTCCCATGGGAAAACAATCTGTATTCAGATCTATACCTCATGATTCTAATGATTGCCCTTGAGCTTTGTTGAAGGTGATTGCTATCGACCATTCCCTGTCCCGGTGTCCCGGTCGTCAATTTACATCCCCCTGTTTCCCCCGGTGTCCCCGTTGTAGTTGTGTCCCTGTGTCCCGGTCGTCATTTATATTCCCTGTGTCCCGGGTCCCGGTCGTCATTTGTATCCCGGTGTCCCGGTCTGTATATACATTCGTTTTTTTAGTTTTGTTTTTCTCCTTTATTTTTTTCCTTTTTTTTCTTTTTTAGCTTATTTAGATTTTTTAGATTTTTTAGTTTTTTTATTAGTTTTTAGTTTTTTTTTTCTTTTTAGTTTTTTTGTCCCGTCGTCATTTATATCCCCCTGTTTCCCCCGGTGTCCCCGTTGTAGTTGTGTCCCCTGTGTCCCGGTCGTCATTTATATTCCCTGTGTCCCGGTCGTCATTTGTATCCCGGTGTACGGAGTTGTGTCCCTGTGTCCCGGTCGTCATTTATATTCCCTGTGTCCCGGGTCCCGGTCGTCATTTGTATCCCGGTGTCCCGGTCTGTATATACATTCGTTTTTTAGTTTTGTTTTTCTCCTTTATTTTTTTCCTTTTTTTTTTCTTTTTTAGCTTATTTAGATTTTTAGATTTTTTAGTTTTTTTATTAGTTTTTAGTTTTTTTTTCTTTTTAGTTTTTTTGTCCCGGTCGTCATTTATATCCCCCTGTTTCCCCCGGGTCGTCATTTATACTCCCTGTGTCCCGGTGCTTTGTTGATTGCTAATCGAACATTCCTTTTGTCCTGGTCGCTTTCTCTTTGAGTGTCGTCATTTATTTTTTTCTTTTTTAGTTCTTTTAGTTTTTACCTTTTTTAGTTTTTTTTAGTTTTTAGTTTTTTTAGTTTTTTACCTTTTTTTAGTTTTTTTTAGTTTTTTAGCTTTTTTATTTGTTTTTATTAGTTTTTAGTTTTTTTGTAGTTTTTGCCTTTTTTTTAGTTTTTTTAGTTTTTTAGCTTTTTTATTAGTTTTTAGTTTTTTTTGTAGTTTTTGCCTTTTTTTAGTTTTTTAGTTTTTTAGCTTTTTTATTTTTTTTATTAGTTTTTAGTTTTTTTTTTGTAGTTTTTGCCTTTTTTTCTCTTTGAGTGTCGTCATTTATTAGTTTTTTCCTTTTTTTTTTAGTTTTTTATTGGTTTTTTACCTTTATTTTAGCTTATTTTTCAGTTTTTTTCCTTTTTTTTAGTTTTTTTATTTTTTTATTTTTTTTAGTTTTTTACCTTTTTTTAGTTTTTTTAGTTTTTTAGCTTTTTTACTTTTTTTATTAGTTTTTAGTTTTTTTTTTGTAGTTTTTTGCCTTTTTTTAGTTTTTTCAGTTTTTTTTTTAGTTTTTTATTGGTTTTTACCTTTATAGTTTTTTTAGTTTTTTAGCTTTTTATTTTTTTTATTAGTTTTTAGTTTTTTTTGTAGTTTTTGCCTTTTTTTAGTTTTTTCAGTTTTGACGTCACCTGATCCAGTTTTTTCAGGTGACGTCACCTGACACACATCCATCCATCCATCCACAGACAACTTTATTTTATATATATATATATATATATATAGATTATATATATATATATATATATATATATATATATATATATATATATATATATATATATTATATATATATATATATATATTATATATATATATATATATATATATATATAATATATATATATATATATATATATATATATATATATATATATATATATATATATATGTATATATATATATATATATATATATATATATATATATATAATATATATATATATATATATATATATATATATATAATATATATATATACATATATATTTATATATATATATATATATATATATATATATATATATATATATATATATATTTATATATATATATATATATTATATATATATATATATATATATATATATATATATATATATATATATATATATATATATATATTAATATATATATATATATATATATAATTATATATATATATTATATCTATATATATAAAAATAAGTTGTCTGTCTGTCTGTGGATGGATCAGGTGACGTCACCTGGAAAAAACTGGATCAGGTGACTGTCAAAACTGAAAAAACTAAAAAAAGGCAAAAACTACAAAAAAAAACTAAAAACTAATAAAAAAATAAAAAAGCTAAAAAACTAAAAAAACTAAAAAAAGGCAAAAACTACAAAAAAAAACTAAAACTAATAAAAAAGCTAAAAAACTAAAAAAACTAAAAAAAAAGGCAAAAACTACAAAAAAAACTAAAAAACTAATAAAAAAATAAAAAAGCTAAAAAACTAAAAAAAACTAAAAAAACTAAAAAAAGGTAAAAAACTAAAAAAACTAAAAACTAAAAAAAACTAAAAAAAAGGAAAAAAACTGAAAAATAAGCTAAAATAAAGGTAAAAACCAATAAAAAACTAAAAAAAAAAACTGAAAAAACTAAAAAAAGGCAAAAACTACAAAAAAACTAAAAACTATTAAAAAAAAGTAAAAAAGCTAAAAAACTAACCGGGACAAAAAAACTAAAAAGAAAAAAAAACTAAAAACTAATAAAAAACTAAAAAATCTAAAAATCTAAATAAGCTAAAAAAGAAAAAAAAAAGGAAAAAAAATAAAGGAGAAAAACAAAACTAAAAAACGAATGTATATACAGACCGGGGACACCGGGATACAAATGACGACCGGGACACAGGGAATATAAATGACGACCCGGGACACAGGGACACAACTACAACGGGGACACCGGGGGGAAACAGGGGAATATAAATGACGACCGGGACACGGGACAGGGAATGGTCGATTAGCAATCACCATCAACAAAGCTCAAGGGCAATCATTAGAATCATGAGGTATAGATCTGAATACAGATTGTTTTCCCATGGACCATTATATGTTGCATGTTCAAGAGTCGGTAAACCTGACAATCTATTTATATGCAAAGACAATGGGACAGCAAAGAATGTTGTATATTCGCAAGTTTTACGTAGTTAAAACCATATATATATTTATATATATATATATATATATATATATATATATATATAAATATATATATAATATATATATATATTATATATATATATATATATATCTATCTATATTCACAGGTGGGACATAGGGACACAACTACAATGGCGCGTAACTATTATGGCGCGTAACGACTTACGCGCGCGGGGGGGCTTGGGGGGGGGGGGGGGGCGCGAAGCGCCCCTCCAACTAGGTGTTGGGGTTGCGCGAAGCGCCACCCCAACAGCTAGTATATATATATAAATAAGTTGTCTGTGTGTGTAGTGTCGAGTGACGTCATGTTTGTGTGTCGACTGACGTCATGTTTTCGACTGACGAAATTACAGACCGGGACATCGGGACACAAATGACGACCGGGACACCGGCACGTAGGGAATATTAAATGACGACCGGACACTCAAAGAGAAAGCGACCGGGATACAAGGAATGTTCGATTAGCAATCACCATCAACAAAGCACCGGGACACAAATGACGACCGGAACACAGGGAGTATAAATGACGACCAGGACATAAGTAAAACAAACTAAAAAACACTAAAAAAAAGGTAAAAACTACAAAAAAACTAAAAAGAAAAAAAATTTAAAAAAATAATAAAAAAACTAAAAAAGCTAAAACAACTAAAAAACTAAACAAGAAAAAAAAAAGAAAAACAGGAAAAAAAGAAAATAAAGGAGAAAAACAAAACTAAAAAAAAAGGAACACCCACTCACAGGTGGGACATAGGGATACAACTACAATGGCGCGTTAACTAAATATGGCGCGTAACGACTTACGCGCGCGGGGGGGGCTTGGGGGGGGGGGCGTGAAGCGCCCCCACCAACTAGGTGTTGGGGTGGTGCCCCCACCAACAGCTAGTATATATATATATATATATATATAGTGGTGCCCCCACCAACAGCTAGTATATATATATATATATATATATATATATATATTTATATATATTATATATATATATATTTATATATATATATATTTATATATATATATATATATATATTATATAAATATATATATATATATATATATATATATGTAAATAAGTTATGTAAATAAGAAATACATATCGCCCGAACCTTTGTTTTTTTAACTAAAATATTGGTAGGCATTGATGACCTTATCCAAGTCAAAATCCCAAACCCAATCATCATCGCTATCATTTTCAGTTTTGATATGTTTTGACTCTCGCTGTCCAGGTGGATCTTCATCTAACTGCGCGGTTTTGCGTTCTTTAGCCTCAAGCCTGTTTCCTTGCTGTTCTTTTGATTCCTCGGCACGCTTTCTTTTCTGACTTTCTCTTTCTTCTTTTGTATTAATGCTAAAGCCAAGGTTCAAACCTGGAGCCTCTCGGACCTAGAACCTGAAACATAACGCTTTACCAACTCAGCTACTTCGGCTTGAATACATTCGTTTTGAGCAGCTTCCTCGGGTTTTGCCATTGTAGGTTCTTCAGTCATTTTACAATTAGAAATTTCTCTTTCAACGGTCTTCTTACAATTAAAAATTTGTCTTTGAAGGATGTTCTTAAATACCTGTGTCCTGGTCGTCATTTATATTCCCTGTGTCCCGGTCGTCATTTGTGTCCCGGTATCCCAGTCTGTAATTTCTCTTTGAGTATCCCGGTCGTTATTTATATTCCCTCTGTCCTGGTCGTCATTTGTGTCCCGGTCTGTAATTTCTCTTTGGGTGTTTTTTCTTTTTAGTATTTTTTAGTTTTTTTACATTTTTTCTTTTTTCAGTTTTCTTTTTCTTCTTTATTTTTCAGCTTCACTATGAAATACATGTCGCCGAACCTTTGTTTTTTTAACTAAAATCTGGTAGGCATTGATGACCTTATCCAAGTCAAAATCCCAAACCCAATCATCATCGCTATCATTTTCAGTTTTGATATGTTTTGACTCTCGCTGTCTAGGTGGATCTTCATCTAACTGCGCGGTTTTGCGTTCTTTAGCCTCAAGCCTGTTTCCTTGCTGTTCTTTTGATTCCTCGGCACGCTTTCTTTTCTGACTTTCTCTATCAGCAGCAAGTTTTTTGGCTTAGACTCTTTGAGCATCTTCATCGGCTTTTGCCATTGTAAGTTCATCAGTCATTTTAAACTTAAACATTAATAGATTTCTACGTGAACATATATGTCTTAAATATCTTTAATGACGTCATCGTCATAGCAAAAATGACGACAACTAACTTCATGACGTCAGTCGACACAGAAACATGATGTCACCTGACAGACAGACACACAGACAGACAACTTATTTTTATATATATAGATATATATATATATATATATATATATATATATATATATATATATATATATACTAGCTGTTGGGGTGGCGCTTCGCGCCACCCCAACACCTAGTTGGTGGGGCACTTCGCGCCCCCCAAGCCCCCCCCCCCGCGCGTAAGTCGTTACGCGCCATTGTAGTTGTGTCCTTGTGTCCCACCTGTGAATAGATATATATATATATATATATATATATATATATATATATATATATATATATATATATATATATATATATATATATATATACCGCCTGTGCCCCCGGCGTCCCTGTTGTAGTTGTGTCCCTATGTCCCGGTCGTCATTTATATTCCCTGTGTCCTGGTCGTGATTTGTGTCCGGGTGTCCCAGTCTGTAATTTCTCTTTGAGGTTCCCGGTCGTCATTTATATTCCCTGTGTCCCGGTCGTCATTTGTGTCCCGGTGTCCCAGTCTGTAATTTCTATTCGAACAATCCCTGTGTCCCGGTCGTCATTTATATATCCCGCCTGTGCCCCCGGCGTCCCCGTTGTAGTTGTGTCCCTGTGTCCCGGTCGTCATTTATATTCCCCGTGTCCTGGTCGTGATTTGTGTCTGGGTGTCCCAGTCTGTAATTTCTCTTTGAGGTTCCCGGTCGTCATTTATATTCCCTGTGTCCCGGTCGTCATTTGTGTCCCGGTGTCCCGGTATGTAATTTCATCAGTTGACAAACATGACGTTAGTCGTTGTCATTTATATTCCCTTTGTCCCGGTCGTCATTTGTGCTAATCGAACATTCCTTGTGTCCCGGTCACTTTCTCTTTGAGTGTCCCGGTCGTCATTTATATTCCCTATGTCCCGGTCGTCATTTGTGTCCCGATGTCCCGGTCTGTAATTTCGTCGGTCGAAAACATGACGTCAGTCAACACAGAAACATGACGTCACCTGACAGATCCACAGACAGACAACTTATTTATATATATCTTTCTATATATATAAAAATAAGTTGTTTGTCTGTCTGTCGACTGACGTCATGTTTGTGTGTCGACTGACGTATTATTATTAAATATTAGTGGAGAACACTTTCTTTTTGATTTTTTCAACTTTTATCATGACCACATTTATGGACAAGCAGGGCTTTACCGTATGCAAGCTGCAATACATTAAAACAGATTGGACTAATTGACAGTGTTTTCAGATCGACGCTGTTTTGAGGTAAAGAATTCTCTAGACTTTTTTACTGATACTGACAAATGTCCTTAGAAATGGAGACACAACCTAGGTTTCCCAGTACCCACAGGTATATCTTGTGGAGACAGAAAAGTTATCTATTGCCAAGAGGGTCAGTTTCCAAAAATCAAAGACAGAGAGAACACACAAAAAAATCAGTTAGTCAGTCAAAGATCGTCCAACACCCTGGTTTCATCTTTGGAGGTAAAGCTATAAAGAATATTGATTAATCCCATCTCCTCAAAAATATATTTTCACCATCCATTCACCCAGTAGATATTCTCGAATGGGTTTGTTCCTTCTGGGCAAGAAAGCATGGTGAAATTATACCTTCTATGGACACAATGCCATCCATCTCAATTATACTTCTCTGCAAATTTTTACACAAACCTTGTTCCCAAAAATGAATGCCCGTGTTTTGCAGAGCTCATAGAAAGCTGTTTATACTCCTCCAAAGGATTAATAATACGGCTTCTAGAGATATAACAGGGTGTCAATGGATATTCTTCTGAGTACCCATCATTCTTACTAGCTATATACTAGTATCACCGTTACGGTAGGTAAAGAAACACCTCACAAGGGATAGTCCATTCCTATGTTTAGACAGCCAGATTGCACTAAAGTTATTACTAAAAAAAATACTACTGTTGCCAACAATCTGTGAAAAAAGGTTGAGCCTTATATCTCGAATCGGCAAAAAAATTGTTATAAAGGGTATTTTCAATTACAACAGCAGAAAGAACTCGTTTCCCAAAGAGCAAGCTTATGAAAAATGCTGTTGCACATATGCTATAAATAATTAACGCTTCATGCTATAACCTCTTTTGTTCTAGAGTTACTTTCGATTTACAATCAACTCAAAATCTATTATAACCAAATTTTCATGAGTTTTAGAGACCGAAAGCGTTAAGTACAGGTCTCCCCCACAATCAAAAGTATAACGTCTTTTCAACAATCGACGGTTTAAAAGGCGTTTTATATATTTTTTTTGCTAATCTTCAACATTTTGTAAAATGTCATAAAATATATGCCATATTTCCACGACCTTACTGCATAGTTCTTTTGAAGGACGATAAAAATTCTTCTTCAATAATTTTATTAGGTTCTTAAAAGTTTCCTCTAGGCTTCTCATACAAGCCTAGATACTCATGAAAACGCCCAAAGGTTTTTTGGGGTTAGGATGCTCATTCCTAGACCAGAAGCTATCGTCAACGCAAAAGTACTGTATACACTGTTATTTGATTTAAAAATTCAATGCATGAAAACAATGCATTTTCGCAAAAGAAAAGACACCCTGTCGACTGACGTCATGTTTGTGTGTCGACTGACGTATTATTATTAAATATTAGTGGAGAACACTTTCTTTTTGATTTTTTCAACTTTTATCATGACCACATTTATGGACAAGCAGGGCTTTACCGTATGCAAGCTGCAATACATTAAAACAGATTGGACTAATTGACAGTGTTTTCAGATCGACGCTGTTTTGAGGTAAAGAATTCTCTAGACTTTTTTACTGATACTGACAAATGTCCTTAGAAATGGAGACACAACCTAGGTTTCCCGGTACCCACAGGTATATACAGGTATATCAAAAGTACTGTATACACTGTTATTTGATTTAAAAATTCAATGCATGAAAACAATGCATTTTCGCGAAAGAAAAGACACCCTGTCGACTGACGTCATGTTTGTGTGTCGACTGACGTATTATTATTAAATATTAGTGGAGAACACTTTCTTTTTGATTTTTTCAACTTTTATCATGACCACATTTATGGACAAGCAGGGCTTTACCGTATGCAAGCTGCAATACATTAAAACAGATTGGACTAATTGACAGTGTTTTCAGATATTTTCACCATCCATTCACGCGGTAGATATTCTCGAATGGGTTTGTTCCTTCTGGGCAAGAAAGCATGGTGAAATTATACCTTCTATGGACACAAGCCATCCATCTCAATTATACTTCTCTGCAAATTCTACACAAAGCTTGTTCCCAAAAATGAATGCCCGTGTTCTGCAGAGCTCATAGAAAGCTGTTTATACTCCTACAAAGGATTAATAATACGGCTTCTAGAGACATAACAGGGTCTCAATGGATATTCTTCTGAGTACCCACCATTCTTACTAGCTATATACTAGTATCACCGTTACGGTAGGTAAAGAAACACCTCACAAGGGATAGTCAATTCCTATGTTTAGACAGCCTGATTGAACTAAAGTCATTACTTAAAAAATACTACTGTTGCCAACAATCTATGAAAAGGGGTTGAGCCTTATATCTCGAATCGGCAAAAAAAATGTTATAAAGGGTATTTTCAATTACAACAGCAGAAATAACTTGTTTCCCAAAGAGCAAGCTTATGAAAAATGCTGTTGCACTTATGCTATAAATAATTAACGCTTAATGCTATAACCTCTTTTGTTCTAGAGTTACTTTCGATTTACAATCAACTCAAAATCTATTATAACCAAATTTTCACGAGTTTTAGAGACCGAAAGCGTTAAGTACAGGTCTCCCCCACAGTCAAAAGTATAACGTCTTTTCAACAATCGAAGGTTTAAAAGGCGTTATATATATTTTTTTGCTAATCTTCAATATTTTGTAAAATGTCATAAAATATATGCCACATTTCCACGACCTTACTGCATAGTTCTTTTGAAGGACGATAAAAATTCTTCTTCAATAATTTTATTAGGTTCTTAAAAGTTTCCTTTAGGATTCTCATACAGGACTAGATACTCATGAAAACGCCCAAATGTTTTTTGGGGTTAGGATGCTCATCCATAGACCAGAAGCTATCGTCAACGCAAAAGTACTGTATACACTGGGTGCGTTTGTTTACTTGTCCAATGGGATTTTTACTAATCGAGGTTTAACCCCTAAAAGATAGCAACAAATACTTGTCTGGCCACGTGTCACTTAAAACGGCAAGATTAATTGCGAATAATAACAACATTGGTCACGTGTAATTATTGTTTTAATGCTATGTGAAGTTTTGACAAGGAAGAGGCTAGGACTTTGGGCCTGTTTCAAATTTTACAGGCAAATACAGCTTCAGCAATTATTTCAGAGCTGGGTAGCCTAATACAATTTGTGTGGCCAGAAGTTTAATTGTAAGATTTCAAATTGTGGTTGTCATTTGCCTTTTTAAGTCATTCCATTCAAGATGCTTTGGATATTTTTTATTTTGATAAATTGTCTTAATGCTCTGAAAAGGGAAAATTATTTCAATTGCATAGGATAGGAAAATTTTGGTAGGCTAATTAATTCAAAGTCCTAAATTAGCCAGGGACGTGTTTTTTTTTTTTTTTTACCAACAAATCACCACGTTCTTTGAACTCCAATTATATAGCCCTGTTTTTGGCCCCCTTGATCCAGTTCCTGATTGTCATTTACACTAAATTTCACTTTTTCTGTTACCTATTTATGTTTGCACCAGTTTTACCATTGGGTAAAACTGGTACAAACAGTATTACTGGCTTTCATATAAAGTGAATATACCACTTGATGCCTTTGGAATGCTGTTTACAAATATAATAATCGCTTCTACCGCAAGTTCAGATTTAAGCACTTTTTGACCTCTTAAAAATGACCTATATATGGGGTCATTACAAATCTGTAATAGTTTAGAAACAAATTTGGGCTATATATTTGCACATCAGGGGGTGGGGGTAAAGTGTAGCATATATTAAATATATAAACTAACCATTGCTTGAATTTTTTTATGTGTGTGCTGTTGCACTGGTGATTTCTCTTTTCATTAAAGTTTGATGTGCACAAACACATTAAAAAAAAACAGCAATGGTTAGTTTATGTATATAATATATGCTATGCTTTACCCCCACCCCCCTAATGTGCAAATATATAGCCCAAATTTGTTTCTAAACTATTACAGATTTGTAATGACTCCATTTATAGGTCATTTTTAAGAGGTCAAGAGGTGAAAAAGTGCTTAAATCTGAATTTGCAGTAGAAGAAATTATTATATTTGTAAAGAGCATATAAGAAGGCATCAAGTGGTATATTCACTTTATATGAAAGCCAGTAATACTGTTTGCACCAGTTTTACCCTTGTTTCTTGTTAATATTACTAAGGGGTCACAGTTAAGCACTAGAGAAGTCATTGTTAAATAACATGTGCTTATGTATATATAGCTTTTTGCTACTTATTCTTCTTTGGTTATATAATGCTTGATGTGGTATAAGCCAAGAGAAGGACCTATAGAAGAAAACCTGTTAAAAAAAGATGATTCTTTGTAATTTACATAATAATTATAGCTTTCTACATGCAGCCCTGCTCTACTTAAGCCCCAACCCTCCTAATATGGAAATCTATAGCTGAAATTACATAATTTCTATTGATTCTGCCAATCTATACCTCAACCCTTGTACCTGTTAATTGAGGCAACTGTGGCAAAACAAGAACTGGAAAAACAAGTAACAGGTGGCAGAAAACATTGGAAATATATAATTTGGGCTATATGTTTGCAAATTAGGCATGTTAGAGGTGAATTTCTTGTTGTTCATATTTTGATTTACAAATAAAGTGAATATACCACTTGATGCCTTTTTGTATGTTCTTTACAAATATAATAATTGCTTATTTTGCTAGTTCAAGTTTAAGCACTTTTTGACCTTACTTAACCTAACAAATTTTGGCAGTGAAAAACATACATTATTTTGTCAAAAATGACCAAAAACATGTACCTTAATTGAAAATTTGGCATCAAAGAAGAAGAAATACAGCATAATATTGTAAAATTTATTAATCCAACTTAATTGTGGAAAATCAGTGCTCATAGATTATACAACATGTAAAAAATGGATTAATAATGAAACAGTAAGTTTGAGACCAATGTTTTAAGCTTTCTTATACCCAAAAACTATTTGAGTATACTTTGGTCATTTTCAAGAGCTCAAAAACTTGTACTTGAAGCACTTATTATGTTTGTAAAAAATAAAAAAGGGCATCAAGGAGTATGTTCACTTTATTTGTAAATCAAACATATGAACAACAAAAAATTTACCAATTATTAGTATAGCTGCACAATTTTCCCCTGGGTATGTAGGCTTAGTGGAAGGTCACTTATACCTGATCATGTCCCTACTGTTTTTACTTGGTTGAAAAAAAATCCAAAGAAAGTTCCTATTGAAAAGGAAAGAGATCAAAAGTGAGATTGAATTTGTCATAGCTTGGAGGTTTGTCCCTTCAGTCTGTTTAAAGAAAACAGATTCATAATTGAAGCTTTGTTCATTTCAATCTTAGGGATAATCTAAATTTGTTACACTTAATTAAATGGTTGTAAAGGGATACTTTTATTTATTTGTCTTGTTTGTTTTCTACATAATTTTTTAATCTTTAAATTGATATACATTTCTTACAAATTAATTAGTCATATCATAGTTCCACTTGCAAGTTTTGACCTACTTTGTAACCCTGGTCTCAAAATTGCATATAAATTTATTGAAGCTAGGAAACATAGAACTCCTCTCTGTTTAAAAGAAAATGGATGGACATAGGTAGGTTTTAATACACTAAAGTCCTAGGGCCATGGAAATTAAAAAAAAAAAATGAAGATTAACTTTAAAATTCTGGACATGACATAAATATAACATTCACAAAGAAAAACCATTCACAAAATTTTACTCTTGTGCTCAGTTGCCAACCTGAGCAATTGCCCTAAATTTTTAAACCTTGCAAAACATTCACCAGCCAATTCTTATGACCTATACTGTTGTCTGTACATCAAAAATTCATTGAAAAGGAAGGACCACCTTACTGGCATTTCTTCCTTTGTACTTATATTTAATGGGTTTAAAAGAAAGCACCTATGGCTAAGTCAGAAGCCTAGTAAAGGACCAGGTAATCCTTTAGACAGGAAGTGCAATAGGAAGCTAGGGGCCAGTCATCCTATGCTTTTGCATGTCCTTCCTGCTTACTGACCCCAGATTTCTCTAGGCAACCTGTTAAGTTTGGGCCAATTCTGGCTGAACTTACAGAGTTAAATCACTGACCTTCATCCCAAACCAAATAAACTGCTAATGCCAGAAATTAAACCTGTGCCCTTTGGATAAAGGATTCTCAACCTAGAGTGCCAGCCACTTAGGAAGGAACACAAATGTCACCAGAGAACAAAAATTATTTGGAAAAAAGAAAATATTGAAAAAAAAAAAATAATAACTCAAGTCATAGTTGCTCATTGCTGTCCCACAAACAATATGTATTTCATTAAGACAAATAAATTTTTAAACAGGTATCAACAAAACTCCATCAGGGATTGTATTTACTTAAGGTACAATCAGCAATATTAATGCTTAGTTTTGTGATATTCTGGTTTTGAAATAATAAAAAAAGAGAAATTATATGTTCTACTTGTTTTCCACAAGCCCATTTGAAAAAAATCATTTGTAACAACAATATACCCATGGTTGGCTCAGAATCTCTCTAAAATTCTTTAAACAGAAGGAATTTAAAAAAAAATTATACTCATCAGCAAGAAAAATATTAACATAACTCTCTAAACTTGGCACTTTTTAAGACAATTTTTAGCAAAGCAAATGCAAAACTTTAATGGTGTCCTATGTCATCTAAAAAAAAAAAAACATTAAAATGTGTCAAATGAATTTTGATGTAAGATGCCTCAAATACTTTCAGTTGAATCTGTGAAATGAAGGGCCAGGTATTCCTTTACATTTTATACAATATATAAAAAGAAAAACAGTTCAAATTTTTTCACAAAAGAAGAAGCTTGATGTAAAAAAATAAATGTATTTTTAACAGAAAGCAACTGACATCAATGAATCAAATAAAACAAAAATTCATGGAGAATAAATAATATAAGCCATATATTTTACCCTTTAATGAGGTGGCATAAAAGATTATTTCTAGAATTAGAAAAAAACAGTGTTATGGCTTAAAGTTCTGCTCAATCAACAGGAGTTGTCTAAGGCCAGAATAATTAAGAACTAAGGCCAGAGAAAAAGAAACTGATAACCAAAAAATAAGGCACCCAAAAATTTCAGGACCCTTTAGAGGGAAAAGAAGTAGAAGTAGGTACTTCAAAATACCTTCCTGGGACATACTTTAGCCTGTAGACACATCCCTGAAAGTTTCATTTTCCTAGCCTAACCTCTTTCAAAGATAGCCAAAAGTAGCAAAAGTAAAATTTTACCCCTACTGTATCTTAAAAATCCAGTTTAAATAACAATCTCAACAAATATAGACTATATAAAAGGCTATAGGTATTGGCCTAATCATTCTAAATTTTTTCCAACTAATAATTATAGGATGGTTTAGAAACTAGGCCTGTTTGATATAATAGCATTTGAATAACTCACCAATGTGATAGCTGCCTCCCTAAGAATCAACCTTTTTAATAACAAAAAAACTTTTCTTCTGACTCCTTATGAAGCTTAGCCTAAGCAAGACAGGCCTAGAACACCAAAAACCCTTTAGATACTAAGGAATATGCATAATATTACTTACAGGTCACTGAAAAGCTAAGATTATTTCTATTATTTACAGTTTCCTTGTCTTTTCTCTAGACTTAACGATTTCACATGTTTATCCATTTAAAAAAATATATAGCATTGACGTCACAACCCTCAAATAATCTTTTTATTTGGGGGTTATAAAGTGCCAGCCCACGGACAAGTAATCCTGAGCGTTTGTGGTGATAATCCGACTAACCTCTGACGTCAAATGTGTCTCAAAAAACGCTTGGATTAATCAGATTAGTAATCGGACAAGTAAACAAACGCACCCACTGTTATTTGATTTAAACATTCAATGCATGAAAACGATGCATTTTCGCGAAAGAAAAGACACAATTTTAGAGATCAGAGCGGGCATAAGTCGAATCCTCTAGGTTAACAATCTTAAACCAAACAGACTAAATTGAATGAAGAAATCCAGGACAAAAAAAAACAGAAAGGCCATTAATATGAGTTGTGCAACCCTTATTTAACTCCCCAAAACAATTAGTAGCATTGCCTCTTCAATGAATACGCAATATATTTTCAATTGAAATTATTCTTTAACCGATGGTCAATATATTTGAAAGAATGAATTATTTTAGTCATTTTATGATTATTATTACTTCGCCATTAGTAAGCATATAGATACAGTAAACCCTGGAATTGGGGTTTTTGGACAAGCAAGATCCTCTTTCCTACTTTTATCAGGTTCACTCTACATATAAAAAAGTCCTAGCTACGTTTTTTAAGTTTAGCATTAATCCGCAAATATAAAATGGCGGACCCAAAATAGGTCTGTCGAAACTGTTTTTGAAACATAACCACAATATCACTTTTCCTTCATGGCATCCCCTTCTTAAAAGGGGATGCTTAAAGTTGAAAGTATACAATAGTTGTTCGTGTATAGTAAGTGCTCTTCATAAATTGTTTTGATAAACATAGTTATGTATTTATTTTAATTTTCTCTATCTTGTGCTCCGTCCCTATGAACTATCCCTAGCTCTAAGAACAACAAGCAGTTTGCAAGAATACAAAGAAACAATATTTTATTGATTAAATTTATATTAAAATATAAAATAAAAAAATGTTGTATGTTGAGTCAGGAAGAGGTTCTTCGGCAGGAGTAGAGGCCAAATAATTGCACAGCTTCAATGAGCAGTAAATTCGTTAGGTGAAGGATGAGCAAAAAATTGAAACAAAATTGATTAAAAATTTTTTGAGGGTTCTATTTTTTTAGTAAAATATAAAAAGGGAAGCAAAAAAAATATATGCGAATTTTACTGAGATTCTATTTAACTTGAGGTTTAGAACCCTTGTTTTTTTATTTAAACTTTAAAATTATTAGAAACCAGTTCTGCTGCACTGTCTTCTTATGTAAAAATAAGCGTCTATACACAAAAAGACGAATGCAACAGAGAACAGGCTTACACAGGGAGTTCCGAAATTTACTGCCCAGCTACTTCATTATCTAGAAAAGAAAAGAAAAGTCAATCATTTGCAGACAATAGACAATATGTTTTTCCGAACTAAAAAATTTATAAAAGGATAAATTTTGAAGACTGGCCAAATACATTACAAGAGCGAAAACCTCGATATGGTTGCGATGTCTGGTCAAGACCTTTTTTCTTCACATGTAATTATGCTTGCTATTAACAAATCCTTTTAGACTTTCCTGGAACATTTTGTGATATAGGAAAATCACAGATACAAATGTGTTCCTTAAAACTGAATTAGTCAATACAAGATAAATGCTAAATGTGAAAATGAGCACTACCTAGGGAGGGGCGGGGGTAGCATGGATTAGTTTTTGGGGGAAAAGAAATTTTCTGGGCAATAACTTTCATGGGTAGATAAGGTGTGATTTAAAAAATTTACATTTTCTAAGAGCCCAACGGAGATAAAACCATCGAAAAGTGACGAAGAACTAATATATTATAATATATATATATATATATATACATATATATATATATATATATATATATATATATATATATATATATATATATATATATATATATATATATATATATATATATATATATATATATATATATATATGTAGCTAAGGGTATTTTACTTATTATCAATTCTGGTACCCATTTTATTGAAATCCTTTGAAGTCAAATTTAGTCAGGTCTTCGGGGATGGTGAGAAGGGTGGTGAACTGTATGAGAGTCAGGAAGGTGTACTACGTGTAACAAGGTCGTAAGAAAGACGCATTTGCACTATCAAGAACGGCTCAGGAGAGACTAAGGCCCAGCGGCCACGGGGCAACTGTTTTGAGACTAGAATTGCTAACTGATTGCGCATGCAGCTTTTGTGTGACCATGGCCTTAAGGAAGTGAGGTCCAACCCATTAGGCAATCCAGATGTTACTGGTTTCCAATCAGTCTAAAACCGGTTCCGAATGAGACCCCAGTCATGGTCACAGTTGCGTTACAGTGCTGTCCCAGACATTTTCGGGAGCTACCGCGTTGATATTGTCCAATTATTTTGGCGCTCAACATGTCAGACCAGGAATTAAACATGAAAGTAGACTAAAAGTAGACTAATATCATGATTGTCAAAATGGCTAGTATACAATAACTGAGCAGCTAGGGGTTTTAAGTTTAAACTTTAAGGAGAAGGTTGAGAAGAAAATCGAACTGAATCATGAGAATATATGTGCATCCAGGTAGTCAAAAGAGCACATCTCCAATATATTAGTAATTTCTAAGGGTATTAAGTTGGAACCTTCAATCATTGGTGAGGAGGGTGTCGAACAAAATCAAAATATACTATAGATAGATAGATAGATAAGTGTATTTCAAAAACCCGTGGGCCATATACACACAACATATAAATAAATAACAAACAAGCAAGGAAATTAACAACAGTACGAACACGCACAAAAAACAGAGTTCAACGCAAAAAGTACCAAATCTAACTACAAAAGAAATTAATCATATAAAACTTTTTCTTCTTATTAAAGATTTTTCTATATATACTCCCACTCGAAATATTGTGGTTGGGTTACTATTTTGTAGAATACCCGGAAGCATCAAATTAATCCCATGCAAATAAATTTCCCGTAAATCCAAGAGCACCGGGCATTTCCGGAGAAAATGATCCAAGTCTTCATCATCATCTTTACAAAGAGGACAAAGATACCGCCTATCAGGACCAACTATCATTTTATTTTTGTCGAACGTTTTTTGCCTGTTCTGGATTGGAAGACAATTTGCCCTAAGCTGAATCCAACGACGTAGAATCATAGCCGGTAAATTAAGTTTAAAATAAACTTCCTCCCCAAAACTAGGTTTTGCCTGATTATAATGTTGTAGGGTTGTAGAATCAAGAACCAGCCCTTGCCAATGCTGAATTTCCTGACTCTCTAATATAAATCGTACCTGGCTTTCTAAATTTGCTGGTACATCGCGAGAGCAAAGACCATTATTCCATAAATAAGGCATTCCTACTTTTTCTAGTAATGATTTAATTTGGGATGGCCACGAGGTTTTTAAACCACATTTCAACATCTCTTCATATGCCACTCTTACTAGTCTATCTTCATTACTCTTAGTTAACTTCAACCAGAATCTAAGCATTAAAATATACCTACGTAGCTTTAAAGAAAACAGGCCCATATCACCTTTCAGAATCTGTGAATGAGTTGTCTGATGTAAACCAAACACTCTTTTATAATACTGGAGCTGAAGGGACTCCAGTTGCTGCACCGTTTCTCCACCCCATATCTCTGCTCCATATTCTATTACGGGTAAAATTTTTGTGTTAAATATTCTTTTATGCATTTTTAGGTTTTTGATCCCCATTATCGTCGGGTTTCTAAATATAGCTGACATGGCCACCCTACCTCTCTTAATTATTTCATCAACATGACTCCTTAGGCTTCCATTTTCCGATAGGATAAAGCCTAAATATTTTATTCTTTTACTTATAAATAGTTCCTTATTATTAAATTTAAACGTATATTTTTCCTCGTCCCCAACCTTCCTTTTTTTAAAAATAACAACTTCGCTCTTTTCAGTATTCAGCCTTAACTTTTTTATATGCAAATATTCATCTATGAGATTCAAAAGAGTCTGTAGATCTTGCGGTTTATTAGCCACCAAAGCAATATCATCTGCAAATAATAAGAGAGATAGTTTTTGAGTCCCTAGGCTAACTTTCGGAGCCCATCTATTCTCTAGAAAATTAACAACATCATTAATAAAAATATTAAACAACTTAGGTGAAAGGGTGCTGCCCTGTTTTACTCCCCGCTTAATATCAAAAAGCTTCGAAAACCTATTACCAACTTGAATGATTCCACTCACACAAGTATACATGCTCACTATCAATCTAACAAATGAATGGGGAAGGCCAATATTTAGCATGGCATCCTTCAATAACTCTCTGTCGACACTATCAAAAGCCTTATGGAGATCCAGAAATCCCACATAAAGACAAGTTTTACCCTTTCCATATTTATCTATTAATGCCTTTAAAATAAACACACTATCTGTCGTCCCATACCCTGTCCTGAAACCTCCTTGTTCTTCATGTATTAAATTATTTGTATTTAACCAATTGGAAAGCCTGGTATCTAATATTTTCTCCAAAACCTTACTTAAAGCAGGGACAAGTGCTATTAAACGATAATTTTCATGAGCCTTCGGGTTTCCTCTCTTAAAAAGTGGTATAAACAATGATGTCTTCCAAGCGCTTGGCCATTGCCCTGACCTTAACACCTTATTACAAAGAAGAACAATTATCGGTATCAAAATGGAAAGAAAATTCTTAAATAACAATATTGGTATACCATCAACACCCACAGCAGTACCACCTTTTAAATTCTTAAATATTGACTTAATCTCTTGGCCATTCACATCACCCACTAAATCGTAATCATGTTCTCTCATGGGATAAATAACCATCTCTGGGGTATGCGCTACCTCCTGAAGATCTGCACAAACACCTTCTAAATTATTTAGGTAATCAGGCCATGAATCAGCTTCCGGAACAGCCTGGGTATTAACATTTCTCCTTCCACAATCATTCTTTATATAGCCCCAAAACTTTTTAAAATCTTTATTTCTAAAATCATCAGCGATATCCAGTTTCTTCTTATGCTCGTACTCTTTTTTTTTCTTTTTATTAAACTTTTATATTCTCTTCTTTTATCTTTATAATTAGCCAATTTTAGACTTTGATCTTCCGCGCTATCAAATTCATTCAAACGATTTAATAAATATTTTGCTTCTTCTTTCATTAACTTGCAATCCAAGTCAAAATATCCCTCATTCTTTTTTAATTTTTTAGTTAGGCCACATGATTCTGCACAACTGCCCATTATTTCATTTAACAGCATAATTACACTATGTGCATCTTTTTCATTATCTTCTAACGCTTTCAAATTATTTTTTACATGCGAGTCCAAGAGCTCCCTTCTAAATGCCTCAATATCTTTATCTGTTAAATCATTTCTAATTCGTTTTCCTAAACCTATTTTTCTATAATCCGCATTATAGAAATTTCTTAGTCGTGAACCGTGTTTCGCAAACTGCCCCATCTTCACCTCAAGCATAATAGCTCTATGATCAGATCCAACTAAATCTAATACTCCCATATTTATTGATTCAGGTACAAATTGCGTATTAATTAGCACATAATCTACAACACTTGGAGTTGGACCCGAAAGGCAAGTGAACTCGCCCCTACCCTTATCCTTCCCAAACCTACCATTCGCAATCATCAGACCATGTTCCCCACAAAACGCCAGGAGCTTTCTTCCCCATACATTTATTTTTCTTTTTTCATCCTTGTTGCTTCGTGGTATTCTACAACAAATTGGGACAAAATCACCTAAATCTGGGATCAACACATCTGGGATCTCAGCCTCCAGGCCGGTATAAGCATTGAAATCCCCCATTAACACACAATCCAGATCTTTATAACTTTCTTGTATTAACGAAAATTCTTCCCCTAAAATTTCCCAAGTATTTTCTCGATTATACGAACTATTCTGTGGAGGTATATACACTACACCCAAAATTAATTGCTTCCCACATTTCAAATAAATAGACAGCCAAAGCAAGTTTTCAGATCTACTACTAATTCTCTCATAGCCGTCAATAGCAGATGCTTTAACCAAAACCAAAATGCCACCATAATGTCTATTATTTCTTGCTACATTACGCACGGTCTGTTCAACGAAATACCCGGGGAGAGGTGATATAGGAGAACAATCGTTCCATGTTTCAATCAGAGAACTCACATCAAACGAAAATAAATCGTCATATAAATAGGTCAACTTATCACGTAATCCTTGTATGTTCCATGACACTAGACTCAGTATATGGCCCTCTATATCCTATGTTTCTACGCCTTCTGTTAGCACGTTAACATCACTAGCCTTTGGTTGAGATTGCTCGTTACTAGTCTTAGTCGGGGGAAAGGCAACATGATAATACTCACGAGTGCGGTTATTTATATCCGCTAACTCACTTCGGTGTTTATTGTAATAAAAATCACGTGAAAAACCACCACGATGTCTATCATTAAACTTCTTTCTTGGCGAATGGCTTCCTTTGGGTGCTACATTACGAGTACCTGGTCGAAACAAGTCATTTGGGCTGACAATAGCACTAGAAGGTCTTTTAGCTGTCGATACTGCCTGAGGAGTGGTGGTCGATGGTACTAATGTCTCAGTATCACTATCACTGGCATCACTAACTAGCCTCATCGGAATATTATTGGGATCATTTGGGAGCCTAGCACTAAAGGGTGGACCAGATTTTTGTACTGGCTTCAAATTACGCTTAATCTCGACTATTGAATTTCCATCATACCTGAATATTCGGCCTTCGATGAATAGTTTGTCACCTCGTAATTTTGCATCACGGCCATCATTTTGCGCAGTAGTTAACATTTCCTTTAAATGTTTACGGGCCTCCCTTTGTATAGCTGTGTAATCTGGAGCCACCGATAAACCAAACCTTCTTAATACGGAGCTGTTTCTTAAAATATAGTCTCTGATTTCAACCGCGTTTAGCTTTACTACTATCGGCCCTGATTTCAATCTAAAAATGTCACGTATATCACTTCGATTTATCCCGAGAGACGGCATAGTACGATTTAATAACCCCGTTATTTCTTGCTTCAGAGTATAATCGCCGAGTTGTTGAGGGGTGTAATTATAGAAGATTAAATTCGTTCTTTTCTGCTCTGCTTCGAGCTTGTTGGCTCGTTCATAAGAGACTGCTAGGTTAGATTTCACATTTTCCAGCTCTTTTTTAATTTCATCATTTGTCTTAGCATTGTTAGATAACTGCGTAATAATGTTACTTAACTGTACTTGTATGGCATCAATGCTATCCGAAAGTTCAGGAATCGTATTAACTTTCTGCGAAAGCACCGGTAATAAATCCAGTTTAAAATTAATTTCTTGCAAGAACTGGGCACTTTTCATTTTCTCGGCCTCTCGTGTTTGGACTGCCATTTACACCCTTATAAACTTATCAAAGTGCAAAATGTAAAACCTTTATCACTCCTTGATTTGATCCAGTATCGCTAATTAGCAATAAGACTTTTTTTCACCATTCGAAAAAAATCACAATATTGGCTCAAAGCCACGCGGGAGAGAAACGTTATTTCAATCTTGGTTTGAACTAGTTAGTTACACAATTTGTCTAAATGTAAGCATGGATGTTATCCGAAAGAAATGAAATCTGGTTTTGTTGTTAACTCCTTGAACTCTGAATGAATGTCTGAATGATATACACCTAAGTAGTCGAAAGGGTGCGTCTGCAAAATATCAAGAGCGGCTAAGAGTATTTAGTAGACGCTTTCAGAGATTGCTGGGGGAGGATTCTAAATTAAATCGAAAGACACTATGTGCATCCATTTCGTCAAAATGATGAACCTATAATATAACAAAAATCGCTTAAAGTTGATATAATATAACAAGAATTGCTTAAAGTATAAAGCTGAAACCTTCGATGCATTTTGAGATAAATCCCGAACAAATTGTCAAAAGACAGTACCCGCAACATGTCACGAACAGCTTTTGGTATCAAGTTTAACTTTCAAGGAATGATCAGAGAGCAAATTGAATTCAACGATAAGATACTACCTGCATTCAGGTTGAAAAAAGGGCATATCAAAAATATCTCGGCAACTTCTTAGGGTATTAAGGCGACTTTCAGATAATTGTACAGATGCTACTGATCAAAATCAAAACGCACTATGGCATCAAAGTTGCCAAAAAGACATATTGACAGTATCTCAGGAAGTTCCATGGACCACAGTAGACCGAAAGTTGAGAGAAATGTTAAACTAAATCAGAAAACACTCTGTCTTGAGGGAATGCCGATGGGGATCAAACAGTTCGTGGTAACGAACTGTAGTAAGGAGCGATCCAGCTCAATAGTAACCAAAACCCTAAAAAATTGAATTTTGATATCAATAGCTACATCAAAAGAATCGCATTTTAATGCTGATTTTAAAAATATAAATTTCATCAAGTTTAGTCTTACCCGTCAAAAGTTACAAGCCTGGGAAAATATGCCTTATTTACGAAAATAGGGGGAAACACCCCCTAAAAGTAGTAGGATCTTAACGAAAATGACACCGTCAGATTCAGCGTATCAGAGAACCCTACTGTAGAAGTTTCAATCTCCTATCTACAAAAATGTGGAATTTGTATTTTTTGCCAGAAGACAAATCACGGGTGCGTGTTTATTTGTTTGTTTGTTTTTTTTGTTTTTTTTCCCCAGGGGTCATCGTATCGACCAAGTGGTCCTAGAATGTCGCAAGAGGGCTCATTCTAACGGAAATGAAAAGTTTCACTGCCCTTTTTAAGTGACCAAAAAAATTGGAGGGCATCTAGGCCACCTCCCACGCTCATTTTTTTCCCAAAGTCAACGGATCAAAATTTTTAGATAGCCATTTTGTTCAACATAGTCGAAAACCATAATAACTATGTCTTTGGGGATGACTTACTCCCCCACAGTCCCTGGGGGAGGGGCTGCAAGTTACAAACTTCGACCAGTGTTTACATATAATAATGGTTATTGGGAAGTGTACAGACGTTTTCAGGGGGATTTTTTTGGTTTTGGGGGTAGGGTTGAGGGGAGGGGGCTATATGGGAGGATCTTTCCTTGGAGAAATATGTCATGGGGGAAGAAAAATTCAATGAAAAGAGCGCAGGGCGTAGGACGAATCTGGTCACGTTAGAAAAAAACGTCAAATTCAGAGTTTAATATACAATGCTTGTTGTTCGGAGCCTCTCTATTATGGAGTATAATTTGAAAATAACACAACCATACGAGCGATAAAACTTATATACCACAACCATAACTGAACTAACGAAAGAACTGCTAAGAGATAACACAACTATAAAGCGAAAACAGGTGAAAACTAACGGGAAAATAAACGAACTAAGAGGTGGAAGGGGCTCAGAGAAAAAAATATAATCCTTTTCCAATTTTGAGCCTAACTTCCGCAAAGGAGTAATAATGTCAGAAGCCCCGAAATACCGAATTATTTTCTTTTTCCTATAAGACCGGGGTAAATGAAACAGAAACTTACAATAGCGGAAATATAATATACACAATTCAGCCAGATCTTGTCTTTTTTTCAGGATAGGTGAAATACCAGATAGGAAAAGTATTGAATGGTCGCAAAAACTAGTGTATAGCAATGCAAGCGCTTTTCGATAATAATGACCACGGTTAGCTACTATTTTACCATAACCCGCTTTAAGTTTTCTTTAATATGCCGTACAATATTGATCCTAAAAGCTAGTAGATTCCAATAAATATGAATGCTTGACCGCCGCAAATCAGAGACACAATTGATGGAGAAGTTAGAACGCGGATTTCAAATGGGCATAGACTTGGCATTAAAGACTAGGTACTCACACTTATCAATATTCAGTGACAGACCAACAGTTTTGAAATGTTTTGAAATAGATGATACGGAATTCGAGAGGCTAGATCTAGAACGGCTAGATCTAGAAGTATATCATCCGCATATGCAATACAAGAGACATTTACCAAATTACAAAAAAGAAAGGGCATTATTTTGTATAACACACTGCGGATACAAATACTGAAAAGATACGGTGAAAGAACACCGCCTTGACGCACTTCCAAGCGGGTTGGAATATTCCCATAACAATTAGGGTGAAAATTAACCGAATATGGGAATCAAACAGTTCGTGGTAACGAACTCTAGTAAGGAGCGACCCGGCTCAATAGTAAACGAAACTCTAAAAAACAGAATTTCGATGCTAAGAGATATATCAAAATAATCGGATTTTCATGCTGATTTTAAATATATACGTTTCATCAAATTTAACCTTTGTCATGAAAAGTTACGAGCCTGAGAAAATTTGCCTTATTTTGGAAAATAGGGGGTAACACCCCCTAAAAGTCATAGGATCTTAACGAAAATCGCACCATCGCATTCAGCGTATCAGAGAACCCTAGAGAAAAAATTTCAAGGTCCAATCTACAAAAATGTGGAATTTCGTATTTTTTGCCAGAAGACAAATCACGGGTGCGTGTTTATTTGTTTTTTTGTTGTTTTTTTTTCCAGGGGTCATCGTATCGACCAAGTGGTCCTAGAGTGTTGCAAGAGGCTCATTCTAACGGAAATAAAAAGTTGTAGTGCCCTTTTTAAGTGACCAAAAAAATTGGAGGGCACCTAGGCCCCCTCCCACGCTCATTTTTTTCCTAAAGTCAACCGATCAAAATTTTGAGATAGCCATTTTGTTCCGCATAGTCCAAAACAATAATAACTATGAATTTGGGGATGACTTACCCCCCACAGTCCCTGGGGGAGGGGCTGCAAGCTACAAACTTTGACCAATGTTTACATACAGTAATAGTTACTGGGAAGTGTACCGACGTTATCAAGGGGATTTTTTTGGTTTGAGTGTGGGGTTCAGGGGAGGGGGCTATATGGGAGGATCTTTCCTTGGAGGAATATTTCATGGGGGAAGAGAAATTCAATGAAAAGGGCGCAGGACTTTCTAGCATTACTATAAAAATAAGAAAAAAACAATGAAAATATAAACATGAAAAAGTTTTTTCAATTGAAAGTAAGGAGAATCATTAAAACTTAAAACAACAGAGATTATTACGCATATGAGGGTTTCTAAAAATACTTTAGCATAAAAAGCGAGGTATTTAGGGGGAGATAAATACTTCGCTCTTTATGCTGAAAATTTTTAAAGTAATTTCCTTTCTGATTCAGGGGTCATTCTTAAAAAATTGGGACAAAACTAAATTTAGTGTGAAGAGCAAGGTATTTACGAGGGGACCAACCCTCTCATATATATAATCAGAAATATAAGATTATAAAAGTTTGTTACGTAAGTTAATTCTTAAGTTACGTATTTTGTTTACTAATAAAAACGTTCGTTAAAAATTAAAAGATCTAGTTGCCTTTTAAAGTAACCAAAAAATTGGAAGGCAACTAGGCCGCCTTCTCCCCCCCTTATTTCTCAAAATTGTCTGATCAAAACTAAGAGAAAGCCATTTAGCCAAAAAAAGAATTAATATGCAAATTTCATTTTAATAATTTATGTACGGAGAGCCAAAATCAGACATGCATTAATTCAAAAACTTTCAGAAATTAAATAAAAAAACAAGTTTTTTGAAATGAAAGTAAGGAGCGACATTAAAACTTAAAACGAACAGAAATTACTCCGTATATGAAAGGGGCTTTTCCTCCTCGACAACCCGCTCCTTGCGCTAAAGTTTGATTCTTTGACACAACTCTACTTTTTAAAACAATAAAAAACTTTAGCGCAAGGAGCGGGGTGTCGAGGAGGAAAAGCCCCTTTCATATACGGAGTAATTTCTGTTCGTTTTAAGTTTTAATGTCGCTCCTTAAAACGAACTTACGAACGGGTGATCGGACCTCAATGAAATTTGATATTTAGAAGGATATTGTGTCTCAGAGCTCTTATTTTAAGTCCTGACCGGATCTGGTGACATTTGGGGGGGGGGAGTTGGGAGGGAGAAACCTAAAATCTTGGAAAACACTTAGAGTGGAGGGATGAAACTTGGTGGGAAAAATAAGCACAAGTCCTAGATACATAATTGGCATAACCGGAACGGATCCGCTCTCTTTGGGGTAGTTGGGGGGGGGGGGGTTAATTCTGAAAAATTAAAAAAATGAGGTAATTTTAACTTACGAACAGGTGATCGAATCTCAATGAAATATGATATTTAGAAGCATATCGTGTCTCAGATCTCTTATTCTAAATCCTGAACAGATCTGGTGACATTAAGAGGGAGAGTTGGGAGGGCGAAACCTAAAACTTGGAAAACACTTAGAGTGGAGGGATCGGGATGAAACTTGGTGGGAAAAATAAGTACAAGTCCTAGATACATGATTGACATAACCGGAACGGATCCACTCTCTTTGGAGTAGTTGGGGGGGGGGGGTTAATTCTTAAAAATTAGAAAAAATGAGGTATTTTTAACTTACGAACGGGGGATCGGATCTCATTGAAATTTGATATTTAGAAGGATATCGTGTCTCAAAGCTCTCATTTTTAAGTCCCAACCGGATCTGGTGACATTGGGGGGAGTTTGGGGTGGAGGAACCTAAAATCATGGAAAACACTTAGATTGGAGGGATTGGGATGGAACTTGGTGGGGAAAATAAGTAGAAGTCTTAGATACGTGATTTACATAATTGGAACGGATCCACTCTATTGGGGGGAGGGAGTTAATCCTAAAAAATAGAAAAAATGAAGTATTTTTAACTTACGAAGGAGTGATCGGATCTTCATAAAACTTCATATTTAGAAGGACCTCGTGACTCAGATCTCTTATTTTAAATCTCAACCGGATTCAGCGTAATTGGGAGGGGGCCAGTTGAGGGGAACCGGAAATCTTAGAAAATACTTAAAGCGGTGAGATCAGGATGAAACTGGATGGGAAGAATAAGAACCTGTCTAAGACACGTGACTGACATAATCGGACCGGATCTGCTCTCTTTGGTGGATTTGGGAGGGGGGTAATTTTGAAAATTGAGGTATTTTTAACTTACGAAAGAGTGACCAGGTCTTAATGAAATTTGATATTTAGAAGGGTCTTGGGCTTTAAAGCTCTAATTTTAAATTCCTACCAGATCCTGTGACATTGGGGGGAGCTGGAGGGGGAAACCGGAATCCTTGGAAAACGTGAAAATCGGATTGGAATCCCTTGGAATACGTGATCGGATCTTAATGAAATTTGATATTTAGAAGGAATTCATGTCTCAGAGCTCTTATTTCAAATCCCGACAAGATCTTTTGACATTGGAGGGAGTTAGAGGGGGAAATATTGGAAAACACTTGGAGTGGAGGAATCGGGATGAAGCTTGGGGGATAGAATAAGCAAATGTCGTTGATACGGGATTGACGGAACCGTACTGGATTAGCTCTCTTTTGGGGAGTTGGGGGGAGGGGTTCATTGATTTGGCGAGTTTGGTGCTTCTGGACGTTGTAGGACGATGAAAATTGGTGGGCGTGTCAGGGAGCTGCACAAATTGACTTGATAAAGTTGTTTTCCAAGATTCAACCATCTAGGGGGCTAAAGGGAGAGGAAAAATTAGAAAAAATTAGGTATTTATGAATTATGAATTAGGTATTATAATGAATTTGATATTTAGAAGGACATCGTGACTCAGAGCTCTTATTTTAAATCCTGACCGGCATTATTTTCCTTTTAAATCAATGTATTGATTCATGGAATTTTGCTGGAGCTCATACCATATGATCTCTTGGCTCTTAGCTCTTCTTGCCTCGTCACACGTGCCATATGAGCTCTTAGCTCTTGTTTCCTATTGGAAATCTAGAAAATCAAGCTCTGCAAATTTTCAAGAATTTTGAATTGTGGAGGGGCAGAAGTTAAAACAAAATGTTCCATCACTAATTTTTACATTTATTTTATATTTAGAAGAAATCTTTCTCCTTCCGAAGCAAGTGAAAAATTTGAACTGTGGTATATATTGTTTTATGTTCCCTTCACCTAAAGATCAGATCCGTGTATTCCCATGGTCTGAACAGTGTAGATTTCAGCATAACCTTAATAATCCTGAAATACGATTGATGCGATTTCATATGTACATTACACTGTCGTAATTTATTCCCGTGTTTAAATCCAGAAGGAAATTTCTGGAAACTCCTGAATTTGCTCAACTATTAAGACGTTTTGTCGTTAGGAAGTTTTCTAAGCTAACCAGCAGAATGTGTTGATAAGTATAGTTTCACACAAAGAGAAATAGAGAGAATCATCCATTGACGATATATATATATATATATATATATATATATATATATATATATATATATATATATATATATATATATATATATATATATATATATATATATATATATATATATATATATATATATATATATATATATATATATATATATATATATATTTGATATATGTCCCCGTTGGGAAACATTAGAATCACGTATTGCATTCGTTTTAGTATAATTCAGGTGTTGCGTACGCTTTTTAGCCTTCAGGAAAGCCTCTGATATTCAATTGGCTATATCCTCTTTTTGTTCGGATAATTTGGAAAGAAAGCAATTCAATTGACACCTTAAAAAAGATAATTTTAAATATATAAAAACAGTTTCTTGACATTTGTTTTTTCATCTGATGTCCGGTACATTCAGATTATTACTAATAACATCCTTTTTGGATTTTCTCTGTTATTGGGTCTGTGGATGACTTTTTTTTTCTTTTTTTTTTAGATATTTCAAACCGATTCTTTTCCTTTCCCTTGGATTAATTTTGGTATGTTAGAGCCTTTGTAGTACCTATTAATTCCCTGTATGATTATTGCGTTTTATTTTCAAGGTTTCCTGCTGGTGGTGGAGCAGGTGCAGGGCAGCCAACGGGTGCCTCCGGGTAGGGCAACTTTGAAGATAACGGAGATGGAGACCTGTATGATTGAAGTCCTTTATTTATGACTCTTTAGTTGGTTTTTTTTCTTTTTGTATGTATCCGCAGTAGCAGTTTTTCAGTGATTTGGAAATTACAGGTCATCCTTCAATAAAGCTTATTAAGCGAATACATTTGTTGTCTAGAATACGTTTAGAGTTTTTTTTTTCTTTTTACAAACGTTCTTTTTGTCTGATGTCTTTTCTTTTCACTTGGGCTATGGACAAAAATCCATTTCCAGCAGCCTCCTTTGGTAAATTGTTAGCAGTTGAAAACTAAAATGGGCTTGAAACCATAAATTAATTCAGTTTTAATGAAAAGGAAACTCGCAAAGTAATTTTGATTAAGAAAGCTTTAATATTTGAGATGATGAAGCTATTGTGAAAAAATCTTTATTACCGAAAGCTCGAGAAATAACTAATTACTTTGCCCTCCCGAGACGCAAATAACAAATAAGGTGGACTTGTTTTACTGATTATTCGGTAATATGGTGCTTACCATTTTCGTTTGCACTTTTCGCACTGTCTTTCTTGAGTGTGGTTTCTTTTTTCTCTTTTTCAATGTTTACGACGATATGGCGGCTTAGGAAATTAATTGTTTGAAAAGAAATTGCATCTTCACTTATTATATTGAACTCTTCTTCATTCTTCTTGCTTTAAAGCAAGAAGTTTAAGCTATTGAACCTTGTATGATTGCGTTTGTAGACAGATTAAAATGGAAATGGGTCCTACCAACCACCTGAAAGCCTAGATAAAAAATGAGTATGATAGAGGTAAGAGAGCATAATAATTTTACGTGCAAGTACTTAGGAAGCACACCTGTCTGATTACGTGGATTAGTAAACACCTAGACTAGACAGGCATTTCCGGTGGTACACATATGCAAGAAATCACCCTCTCGGGAAGGGGGGGGGCTGTTTTATGAAAACCATCTGTTTTGAAAAAAAAGCTTGGATTAACAGATATCCATTTTGGTTAAATTTTGTCCTTAACTTTTAAATACAAAACACATAAAGCAGTATACATTTTAATAATACGATATATATATATATATATATATATATATATATATATATATATATATATATATATATATATATATATATATATATATATATATATATATATATATACGTAAAAATCTTGATAACACTCAGTTTTTAGGAGCCTATGCTGTCTAGACGGCTATCTCTGTGAAAATACACATCTATACAAAAATACCTAGTTCAACACCAAAGAGGCTTCATCTATCTCTTATGCCTAGCAAAGAAAAATAACACAGTTGCCGTTGAAGATAGAGAAATTTCGCTAAGAATTTTTTTAAGTTTTTCATGTTGAAGTTTTTAAAACTTTTTAATTTTTATCGTAAAATAGTTTGAAAAAATATTGTATAGGTGAAAATTAAAGAACATCTTCACTTGGTTGAAATTAAAAAAACTCTTACAAAAATCTAGGGATTTCCAAGGATAAGCTCGCAGGGAGTGAATGGTTTCGCTCCTTATAGCTCACTCAAGGTATTGCTAATCTTTGTATACACGGAAACAATAAGCAGTTAACTTGTTTCCCGATGCATAGTTGGAATTACTTTTCAATCACTCCCTGGAAATCAACACTAAATATTTTTCATTTCTCATGATTTATAATTATTTTGATTGATTTTATGTTTTACTAGCTTATTCGTCGCACCTTGTAGCAATCTCAAACGAATCAAAATTCAAGTAATATCACCCTCGCCATGGGACATTTTTGCCTGCGTATTAATAACAGTTTTATTTTTTAAAGCTAAGATTTGAAAATTCCCCCCCCCCGTGGACAATTTTCCCATTGTGAAGAACATCGTGGAAATTTTTCCCACATGTGGTAGAACAACGATGTTTTTAAATTTAAAAGGCTGTTCTTGTAAATGATATTTTAGTAACGTATTTTTCCTCCATCAGAAAATTCCTCTGCGGATACCCTCCCCCCCAAAAAAAAAAAAAAAATTAAACATCATTGTTGAGATATATTTGGAGTCATTCGCAAGTGAACGCAGATTTCGAATCAAAGAAACAATTATCTTACGACCCTCCCCCCGCACCACAATGATGAATCCCTCTTTCGTGACTGTAGCTTCACTTAAAAGTGCGGAGAATTTTCAGCATTGAGGAAACTCACAGATCATAGAAGGTTTTTGGTGGAATAATTAGCAAATCAGGATAGAATTGTAATATAAGCATAAATAAACCTACAGCCTTCCCAAAAGTGGGGCTACCCCACTATAAATCACAGTTCTTGTGGTATAAATCACAAGAACTATTTTTCAATATGCAATAGAATGTCATCTAATTGGTTTTTTTGTTTTTTATATATAAAATTCAGTAAGTTCAAGATTGCTTCTGACAAATCTAATTTTTGAAAAAAAAGGAACAACATCCTCAAAAAGCCAAGTGATCGGAGCAGAAATTACATTATCAGAGCTTATCAGAGAACCCTATTGTTGAGGAATCAAGCTCCTATCTACAAAAACGTAACATTTTTTGTTTTCCCTAAGAAGGATAATCACAGAAAATCTGTTCGTTTTTCCAAAGATGATTGCATCAAACCTAGAAATTCGGAAGAATGTTTCTGTTTTCTTCCCTCTTCTTACGCAGACAGTTTACAACTAGTATTACTGAAAATTTGGTTGTGAATATCTAGTGTCTAGTATCTAAAATGATTCGTCAAGCTAAAACTAGCGGTCTTATTTCCCTTTTAAGCGAACGTCAGCTTATGGCACCTGGAAAAATGACGCTCCGTTATACCCATGCAATATATAGCACTATGAACAACATCTCTGTGTAAACGCATGATACAATAGCTAATCAGCTCAATAGGGCTTACGAATCGCATTCTTCTATAGGATACTACTTGTGTAATGGTAGATTCATTAAGAAATAACACTAAAACCATGTTTCGGAAAGAAGAGTTAAAACCCATAATAAGACCTAAAATCTGCAGGAATAAAGTCGTGCAATAATTCAGACTTGAATTGAACAGTAGTTATTATTTATCAACAAATGAAACCCAAAGCAAATACAAAGTAATTTGCGTAATTACATCAAACATGAAGATAACAAATACTGCTAGAGAGCAATAAATAAATCCTAAAACAAAAGAAATAAAAAAAAAGTCATGCTCAAATCCAACAGGGGTAACAATAAATGAAAGAGGAGCTAGCACCCCTTGAAACTACTAAAGTTCAGAGCGTCGTGTACACTTTACCAGGGACTCTTTGGGTTTTGAGCAGTGTGTTTTTGGGAATCGCAACATTTATAACACAAGAACAAAATCGTAGCACAAAGACAATCAGTTCTCACAAATAAAAATGGTTTAGTCTTCTTCATTCCAAACGATCTAAACCGATGGAATTATTACTAAAAACGAGATGTACTTTGAGCAGTTCAGTCTTTATTTATCGAAGTATCCAAAAATGTGAAATAAATCATCATAATAATCAAGTCGGAAATAGCGCTTTAGCATTGCCTATAGTAAAACACCGCAAGGCTTCGATGCAATATTTTTTGTTCCTTTAGAGACACTTTAGATAGATGAACTGTTCGCATAAAGTTTGGAGGGGGTTCAATCAATTGAAAACTGAAAAATCTAGTGCCCTTTTTGAGAGTCAAAAGTGATTGAAAAGCAACTAGTCACCCTCTCATGCCCTTCTCTTCAAAGACATCGGATCAGAATTTTGAGTTTGTTCAAAATAATCCAAAGACCTAATAACTAAGCCTCCGGGGCTGATATAGTGCCCAAAATCTATGATGTAAGGACTATAAGTCATATAAGCTGCTCACCGTAAACATGCAAGGTATTTATTGGGGAAAAGGGGGATGTTTGGACTTGGGTATCCAAAATGGCTTATAGCATGTAGGCGAAATGTTGAGAGGGATTTCACGTACAAAAACAAATTCTATGCATGCTGATTGTCAAAAAGGGTGCAAAAGTAGAATCTAAGGAACGGCTGACGGTATTAATTTGGAACTTTCAAGGGAGTGTTAAAGAGTAATCGGAGGGCAATCAGCCCCTCTACCTTTCCCCATTTTAGGCTCTCCCTCACTTAAGCACTTATTAAAAATTTTGAAAAAGCCACTTTTTTCGAAATAGGCAATAGGTCTTATAACTACGAAAACGGGGATGCCATGTCCCAACATCCCCAAGTCAGGGATTCGCAAAAACAACTGCCCCCCAACAAGAACTGATCAATCCACTCCCCTACTTGCCCAAAAAATTCTTATAGACACTGTTACCGTATTACGTTCAACAAAGCAAAGGTAAATCCCTCATGCAGTTTAACATTTTTTCAAAACAATTGTTGATTGCTTTTACATGCCATATATTACAAACCTGTTTATCTTTGTAACTCAATAGATATTATGTGCCTTGAATTCGGTAGGCTTTCAATAGTAAAATCAATGAGGGTGTATTTTTTATTTAATGTATGTTTCTTGAAGCTTAGCACTTGACCAAATGTTTTGTAAATTTTTAATTTTTGAGTTGATCTGATAGATCTCTCTATCAGGCATTATTCTCAAATTTTTATTCTTTCCCGCATCTCATGGACCCAGAAATTCCTTTAATTTTTTTTTGCGTTTTCCAGCCCTTTAAGGCTGTCATGGCTGAGTGGTTGGCGCGCTGGCGTGGAAATTCTGTGTCCAAGGGGCACGGGTTCAATCCCGGTTGTGACCAGTTATTTAGTTTGGGACGGGGGTCAGTGGCGTGTCTCTGTAACCTCAGCCAGAGTCGACCCAGCTCTAAATGGGTACCTGGAGATATCCGGGGAAGGTAATCAGGAAGGGTGTGTAAAAGCGTAGGATGGATGGCCCCCAACCGCCCATTGTACTTCCTGGCTGAAGGGCCATGAAACGGAGATCAGCACCGCAGGTTTGGACCTTAAGGGTCTAGTGCCGTCTTACTTACTTACTTACTTCCCAGCCCATTCAGAAATGATTTGCTTTTGTTTCGCTTCAGATCGTAAAATCTGGTCTAGTCCAAATACTTTATTTAATATTGCTCTCAGGGCCAGATTTAAAGCTTTGACGCTTCTAGGCTCAAGCGTTTTCACTGCTCTGTCTTCATACCATAGGAGGGAGGGTCCATTTTCTTTTAGTAAATAATCTTTATCATGACAACTTTCAATTTATCGCAAAATAACCTCGCTTATGATAACGATTTTAGAATCAAATATTTATACGTTGGGGGTATTAAGTAAATTAAATAAACCGCATACATACTTAGCAACACATAAATACATGCATACATTATACATTTTTTTATGTAGGAGTTTTTATCTTCAAAACCAATCGATAAAGCCGTCTTGCTCGCCTTTTTCGTGCGGAGGTGTCAATGATGTAATCGTACGGCGCCTTTTGAGTCAGCTTTCCCCCAATAGTGAGCAGGGATAATGATTTCAATCTGTCATTCCTGATTGAAGATCTTAAGTAGTTATTCACCCGACGAAGGGTGGAGCAGGATCTTTCTCCTATGCAGTTTGTGGCTGATACACTAAGAACCATTCCTAAGGCAATATTGATATTTGGATAGATGTCAACTGCATCAAAATGACATAAAACCTTGCTAACATCAGTTAAAGTCATGCTTTTTTTCTTTCATCAGTATTTTGTACCAAGAAGGGTTTCAAATGTAAGCATTCATCTACAATCGTAGGCTCAAGATCGTTGGGATAAAAATTCAATAGCGCATTTGCATGCTTCGTAATTTCTGAGTCGTGGGTTTGTGCGGCGGAGGAGTGCATCTGGGACTTTGACGATAAATCACATCAGTTCAGCATTCGTTGAGAAAAACATCGCTCGGTGATAATTTATTGTGCCCCGAGGCTCGGGCCTAGTGGGCCTATTGGTAAATTCTGGCCTTATTGCTCTTGCAAATGCGATCGAACCATATTTTCTTATATGGTGATTATGGATTCTAAATATGATATTTAAGTTTTCAGAGGAATATGCAGGAAATAAGCAGCAGATACAAGACTTTTAATTAGACTCTTGTAACAATAACTTCACATACAAAACCATTTATATGAAAATGGTAAAGTTCTCAGTAGACACTTCTCTAAAGTAAACACTTTAGATTTCTTATACAATGGTTCTTTGTGTTTATGTTTTATTATTTTACTCCTCCCTCAATCTATAGGAAATTCCTTTGTACACACCTGCTTTGTTTGACAAGTAACTATTGATTCATTATATTTATATTCTTTTTTTAATTTAACTCCCAATCATTATATTTTGTGTGAGCCATCTTGCACTGGTGGGCTGTATATATGTTTGAATACATCAACAGTAACTGTTTCCAAGAATTTTAGCAACATGAGAAACTTCTTCTATGAATTTTAGCAGCATAGAGAGCAATGGAGACACTTTATTGTTACCTCCTACTAGTCCATATTCAGAATTTCTTTACATTTCATTCATTATGCATACAGTAATGGTGTTGAGAAGTAGAGGCTCAATCTTACATGCAAATCTTTGCTAAAAATACAAATGACCATAGATTGTCAATTAAATTGATATATACTGATATTCCTTTGTTAAGGTTTTGATAATTTTTCATTTATGAAAGTAAGAAAGGTGAAAACTTTTCAAATGTATTTGTTTTCAGTAAAGTGCAAATTGTGTTCTGGTCTTGAGAAGGCATAGGGGTTATCAGGCCTACTCATGTTAATTTTTACTTGTTTTGAGTTTGCTATTTATTGTAATATCTGTTCGTTTTGAGTTTCATTTATTTGTCGATAGCGATTTGTTGTAGTTTTACGCTTTGAAGATCATTTGACTTTATTTTTTCTCATTCTTGGCTTAATGGAGCTCTTTACTTTTATTCAAAAAACGTGTCTTGTGAAAAAAGTTTTTATAATTAATTTCTGTTCGTTTTTTATTGACACAGTCTTTTTCATGAAAAAAAAAATATTGTATATCTTTTAGTTTTCTTCTATAAAAATCCATATTATATGTAGTTATTTGTATGTCAGAGAAACTTCTTCAACAATTTTTAATCCTGACACAAACAGTATTTTTTATTTAATTTTATAGCTTCTGAAGTTAATCTGAAAAATAAAACTTAATATCATTCCCAAACGATTCTTTCCATGCTCTTTAACAACCTACACTTACACTCTTTTTATTTATTTAAATTGTAATAACAGAAGTAGTAATAGTAGTATCCCCAAAAGTTTCAACTTAATGCCCCCAGTCATTCTTGATATATTACTGAGATGTCTTATTGGCAACCATTTAACACGATGCCTTTTGATTCATTTTAAAGCAACATTTTGAGCAAGCTTTCGATTCTGTTGATAGAACAGCGTTAACAAAGGTCTTATCGTTATATGGTATACCAGAAAAATACATTAAAGTGCATTGCGCTATGTACAAGAATAATACTGCTGCGGTTAAGGTAGGAAATGAGGTTAGCAACTGGTTTTGTATTAAATCAGGAGTTAAGCAGGGTTGTGTTCTATCCCCCTTTATATAGATCATTTTGATGAACTTTGTCTTAAGGAGCACAGGAAAGGCAATTGGAGACCATGGAATCAAATGGGGAGGAAGAACGCTCCTGGACTTAGATTATGCTGATGATTTAAGCATATTAGATGAAAGTGTGAGCAAAATGAATGAATTTTTAGAGGTTTTACGAGTTCAGGGTGCTAAAATAGGCTTGAAAATTAATGTTAAGAATACTAAGTCACTAAGGCTAGGAATAAGTGAAGATGAACAGGTGACATTAGGTAACGAAAAGATTGATCAGGTTGGGAGCTTCAGTTACCTTGGTAGTATTATTAGTAAAGATGGTGGGAGCAGTGAAGATGTTAAAAGTAGAATAGCTAAAGCTCAGGGTGTTTTTTCACAGTTAAAAAAAGTTTGGAAGAATAGAAAGATAAGCCTACAAACCAAGATTAGAATATTGGAAGCTACAGTGATGACAGTGGTCAAATATGGCTATGAAGCATGGGCACTCCGAAAAGCAGATGACAATTTACTAGATGTTTTCCAGAGAAATTGCCTATGGATTGTTCTGGGTACCCGGCTGACTGACCGTATTTCAAACAGTAGGTTGTACGAAAAGTGTGGTTCAATCCCGCTTTCTGGGGCTATAATGAAAGAAAGGTTGAGATGGCTAGGCCATGTTCTACGGATGAAGGATGACAGATTACCGAAGATTGTCCTCTACCAAAGAAGACCGAAGCAGGTCGTCCTTGTCTGGGTTGGGAGGATGTCATAAATAAAGATTTAAAGGAAATGGAAACTTCCTGGGAGGGTGTAAAGAGGGAGGCTTTAAATAGATTAGGTTGGAGGAGGAGCGTCCGTAGCTGTGTTGGCCTCAGGCGGCTTGGTGCTGCAGTGAGCTATTAGTAGTAGTAGTAATAGTATTTAGTTTTAAAGCATAGTGGGTGAATTGCATAATTATGGGGGGTTGACATGCCTAATACCGCTAAAGATATAGCTGTTGGACTGTTCTACAATGCTAAATAAAATGCCTGTCTCAAGATTTTGACTGGGTGCGTTTGGAAAAAGAATGGGCTTGAGAGAAGGACAGCTTGCCCTCCAAATTGTTTGTTAATCTATAAAAGGGTACCAGACACTCGCACTGGAATTAGAATACAAGGGGAGGACTTCCCCGTTCAAATATCTAGTAAAAACAAAGTAAAAAACTTTTAAATTTATTTTGTTTTCAATAAAGGGCAAGTTATGTTCTGGTCTTGAGAAGATATTGGGGTTGTTAAAAATACAATTTGCAGACCTTTAAACTACACTGAACAAAATGGCTATCTCAAAATTTTGATTAGATGAGTTTTTGGAATTTATGGCCATGGGAGGGGGGGGGGCTTGTTTCCCGCCAATCACTTTCAACTAATAAAAAGGGCATTAGCCCTTTCAATCTCCAATCGAACGAGCATTTTTCGAAGTTTCTATGACAATGATTGGCCATCTCAAAATTTCTATCAGATGCATTATTCATATTCACATTCGTTTAATGAAATAGCTGTCATAGCACTCACAAATGAACGCTAAATTACGCTTCCCTTACAATCAGATAATGGTCACTAATTAGATAGACTTATTTGCACAATATCTCGTAGTCATAAAACTAAATGGCGCTTGTGCTTACAAAAAAAAAGGATTAAATCAAACGATAAAAAAATCTAAAGACAAATAGGATAAAATCAACAATTGTTATACTTTGGTACAAAGAAAGGGATGAATGAGTTGGAAAAACGATTTGTGCGTGAAGGAGGTGCTGCTAATCTGTCAATTTTCTGTGACCTAGTACTTCGATGTTTCACTAAAACTGGTGGTAGTATCGATCTGTATTTATCACTTCTGAGAAGATATTGGCCAAATTCAAGGATCAAACTGAGACGACGCTCTTGAAGAGAGGGAATTTGTAAAGTGGATAATGCTAAGATAAGTAAAGACGGTGGGAGTCTTTACTTATTCATCTTTAAAGTTGTTGATTATTTCGTTAAAGAATTGGGGGACAGCCTTAGACTTCTCAACAATGTACTTCAGTAGGACTGACAAGTCGTCTACATACTTAAATCTTTCTTCGTAGCCGGAAAGGATGAAATTTATCACTGCCAAAAACAGTAGACTAGCGAGCTTAGTACCTTGTGGGGCTCCGCATGTAAGCTCGACCCATTCGGAGTCGGTATCTCCTGGGAAAAGACTGTAAACCCAGTGATAGCGGGCTTGTAAAAAGTTGATCACTAAAAGGAGAGTATGTTTTTGCGCACCCATGGTGCGTAGATTTGTGATAGCAACGGAATGGCGAATAAGATCAAAAGCTTTTCGGTAGTCTACGAGGAGAAGGTCGACTATAGCACTTCCTCGGTCGAGCCACTCGACAACGAGATGGTACATCTGTACTAAATAAACAGTTGTGCTGCTGGCTCTTAAGCATCCATACTGATACGGGTCTAGATGTGCAGAGACCTGTGACATAAGTTTGCGGTAAATAAACGTTTCTGCAACTTTAGAAAGGTTCGGAGTTATCGAATATAGGCTGGAGTTGATCACAAGATTTTGGACACTTTACTTTCTGAATAACGCGGACATATGCTCTTTTCCAAGTACTAGGAAATACTTGCTGACGGAAACATTGGTTGATTATAGGAGAGAGTGGCTTAGCAAGAAAAATGGCGAATTCGCGTAACAGCTTTACTGGAAGCTTACCTGGGTAGGACGCACAGTTCCCTTTCAGTCTTAGGAGTTCCTTATAAACAGTGAATTCAGAGACTTCACATACGTCCTCAATCTCTGCACCAACAATGATAGTATCAATTTCTGATTTGGTGATTGATGGAAATGTGGTACAAATGTCAGCAAAAAAAGAATTGACTTCATTAGCTGAGGTTAAGGTACCGTCCTCTTTGAGAAGCCTTAGGTCTCTGAGTGTTGTCTTACCGGTAAGTCTTTTTACTGAGGAATGCCATTTGTGGGGTCTATTGTGAGTAAGGGAGTAATTTTATCCCTCACACACTGCCTCTTGGCGCGCTTGTTCAGTTTAAAAATATGATTACGCAACTTGGCTGAAGCTACGGTATCACCAGCGATATGAAGGCGACAACGGGTTTTTATTAAATTCTTTAGATCATTGGTTATCCACGGTTTATCAGTGTCACTCACAGTAATGACTTTTACGGGGAAACAAGTCTGAAATTGCTCCTGAAGCAGAGTATTCAGCTTATTGACTTTGATATTAATATCCTGTTCAGAGCAAATGTCCTCAAACTGATAATTACCGATCCAGCGACCAAATGTAGATATCGAGTCTTCAGTAAGTGGTCGCACTGTATATTTGACTCGTTTTGGCTTCGGAAATGCCGAACTGGCTTCCCAAAAGATGATAAAGTGATCAGAATTCAGAAGGGGTCCTAAGGATCTCGGTGTGCAATAAAAGTTTGTCAAGTTTGTAAAAATCAAGTCAAGTGTGCTGCCACTTTGATGGGTAGGTATTGTAACGGCTTGTCGTAAATCTAAAATATTTGAAACCCATAGCCTATTAGTTTGATTGAAGTCTCTGGCAATAACAAAGCCAGGAGAGACATGCTTGCGGCGCATTTTGTCTACGAAAAACTGAATGTGTTCAATCAAATCTTTCCTGTTTTTAGCGCTTTCAGGATAATAGACCGAAGCAACAATTAAACATGAAAATCTTTTGGATAAACATGCAGGTTTGCATTCGGTCCATAATATTTCGTGGTCGGAGTCAATAGGCTCACTTAACAGCCTTGAGGGTAGGTCATTACGAACATAAAGTCCAACGCCTCCTCCTCGACGATTCAAGCCACGATCGTAACGCGTATTAAAGTAGCTTGCGTAACCTTTGATGCGCGCCGATTCGTCAGAAGTTTCCCAACATTCGCTTATTATTATTATTGAGGCATTGTTTTGCCTGGCAATAACTTCAAGTGCATCAGTTTTGTTGTTCAAAGATCTAGCGTTACACACAAGTATATTTGGCAACTTACGTTTAGCTAAAGGACGTTCGGGCTTTAGAATGGGCGGGCTATCCTGGATGGGGCACACGGGTTTTCGTCAAATCTCTTCAGACTCGGTATTTTAGGTGTTCTGGATATCTTGATTTTCACCAGGTTTCGCTCAAACACTTGTTTTGGCGAAGAACAATAGTCACGGCTTGTCACTAATACCGAAATAGCACACCCCGTACGCCTTCTTCTTTCATTTTTCCCTGCCCGGCATCCACGTTTCTTTCCTGTCGGATTGTTTCCATTGGTGGACGATGCACCACCTGTGACTTCTCGCAGTAAGTGCAATGCAGTTAGCGTAGTCAAGATAGATGGCACCGAAAAGGTAGAATGGAAACGCAAATTTATTAAGTCAGTTTTTGGCACAGCAATGGCTTCAACAGGAGTGATTCTGGTACTCAAAAATAGAGCGAAAAAAACTACATAAGTCAATAACATTCTCACCATGAAGAATCAACTTTCGCGCACAAATATAAAGCTAAACTATAGTAAGATGTTTTGCTAGCCGGACGGCGCAAGTGACATCTTACTTGATATTATTAAATGCACTTGCGAAATATGGTACAAAGGAGTTTGCGAATCTGTTCGCACGGCACTTGACTGGTTCTAGTTTGTTGTAATGCCTAGTATGTCTGCTGATTGATGTGGATGGTGGAAGTATGGATCGGTGCTTCTCATTTGTTAATAGTGATTTCCTAAATTTCATTATTAGCACATGTCTTCAATCGAACAAGGTGGGCAAATTCAAGAGCCCAAGGGCACTTTCGTAGTTGCTGGAACTGGGTGTGAGTAGTGCATTTTTGGACATGTTCTAGTTCATTTGCCATGTAAGCTGTGTTCTGAGTTTGAGTACCCCAAACGGGACAGCAATACTGATGTAGATTGTATACGCCAGCAGGAGCTGACGATCAGAGAAGCCTAACCTGTGCATACTTGTTAAACTCTGGATTGAGTAGTGACCTTTGTATATAATATTGTCTACATGCAGCTTAAACGAGCAGTCACTTGTGAATGTTACGCCTAGGATTGTTCCAGAGTAAACATTAGGAAAGAGAGCATCTGGGATAGTGATAACTCGGTTGAGTGGATTGAATCATAAAACTTTTGATTTCCGTTCATTCACTTGTAGACTATTCGACTTAACACTGTTTGATGAAGTCTGTGAAGAAAGTCGGGTCAGACTGCTGCTTTGCTGCTGCATTTTCGACTATATATTTGAGAAGTGCAGACAAGTCATCAACAAACTTGAAAAGCTCTTCCTGTTCTGCAAGGATGAGATTGATGACGGCAAGAAATAAAAGAGCAGCTAATTTCGTTCCTTGGGGCATCCGCAGGTTAGTTCTGACCACTCAGAGCAAGTATCTTCTGCAAACAAAGGGTAAACTGATTGCCGTCTCCCCTGTAAAAAATCTCTCACTAATAGTAGTATTTGTTTTTAGCTCCCAGTTCTTCCAGTTTCATTAATGCGGTCATGTGTTTAATAAGGTCAAATGCTTTTCGGTAGTCCACCAAAAATAAGTCGACAGTACAATTAGAAGTGCCAAACCACTGAACGATGGAAAAATATCGAGGTTTGGGAAGGGGGTGGGGGTCATCCACCCTCCGATAACTCTGAATCTTAAAAAGGGCACTAGCACTTCTGATTGCCAATCCAAAGAGCACCCTGCAAAGTTTACACGATCACCCTTAATATATATATATATATATATATATATATATATATATATATATATATATATATATATATATATATATATATATATATATATATATATATATTATATGCCCTTACGACATAACTTATAATCCTTGCCCTGAGGGCAGTGGGGGGGGGGGCTTGTCATCCTCAAAGACATAATCTTCGGACCTTTCAATTACGCTGAACAAAGTCGCTATCTTAAAACTTTGACTGGATGTATTTTAGGGAAATGGCGGGTGGGGGGTTACTTGCCCACCAGACACTTTTGACTTTTAAAAAGGGCACTTGCCCTGTGTGTGTGAGGTGTGTATGGGGGGATTATCTACCCTCCGATCACTCGAGATTTAAAAGGGACACTAAAACTTTCATTTAGCAATCCAATGAGCCCCCTCCGAAGTGTATACGATCACCCTTTCTATATGAACCTTAAATGCCCCCAGGGCATAACTTACAACCCTTGACCTAAGGGCTGTGAAGGGGGGGGGGTAATCTTCAAATACAAAATTTTTGGACCTTTCAAATACGTAGAACAAAATGACTATCTCAAAATATTGAATGTGCTGGGGGAAATGGTTGGCGTGGGAGGGGGATTAGTTGCCCCCCAATCACTTTCAACTATTAAAAAGGACACTGACCGTTTTAGTTTAAAATTGAATGAGCCCTTTTCGAAGTTTCTAGAACAGGACCCATAATTCCTTCGATTCCCTGGCCTAAGACTGAAAAAAAGTAAATAATACATTTTGCACACATCACTGTTTACTTAGGCAGCACTATTTTGCTGCCTATGATCTAAAGTCTTCGTTTGAATGAGTTGATTCATCCAATACCCCATTCATTTATATACAGCGTTCATATTTCAACACCAACTTTCAAGAGGATAGTAAATTATTCTTTTAGTCTGTCTGAACAATTTAACATTAGAGAGACGAAAGTAAATAAATAATGGAAAGGATTCAGGGAACAAATGATGTAGTACCAAGTATATTAGTAACTTTCTTTCTCATGGAAGGATATGATAGTAGCCCCCTGTCCTCCTGATTAAAGGATAAATATTTGAAACGACTCAATTTGGATAATAAATTTATTGTTTGTTTTCTAGATATGGCGACCAGCTACCTCACTTTTTGCCTATCCTTTATCTCCAAATACTGGATTCCATTTTTTGATGAATCTGTTCTTCTTATATACTTATTCAATGAAGTTAGAAACAGGTTAGCGGTTTCTTTAACTCATTTATTTGCGCGTGGAAAGTGTAGGTATTTACTCAGCGTCAATCCTTTAGATATTTCTTTGTAAAAACTTCAGTGTTGTATTATGTTTGTTAAGAGACATGCTGGGATGCTATTCTCTTTTCTTTTTTTTTTTTTTTGGTTACAAGGGTTTTTGTTAAATTTTTGCCCAGAAATAAAATACATGTTTACTTAGATTTTGGTCTTCCCACGCCTAGAAGCGCATAAGGCAGCAACGGTAGACTTCCAAATCAGCCAATCTTACGCCAGGGACCAGAGCTTGTTCAGTGTAGTTTGAGAACTTGTTGCCTCCTTCTCATGGAATTGATCTAGTGTCTTTTGCTGTCTTCCCCTCCTTCGAAGACTGGAGGAGGGTCCAACACCATACATTGCGTCTGGGGTGCCTTCATTTGTACGGATTATACGTGCCTAGTAATGTAACCGGTTTAAGCTGAGTTTGGAGATTTTAACTAGTGTAGCGTACAGGCGTTAAAGTCTACCGGCTAATGGCAAATAAAAAATAAACAGAAGTAGCACTAGAAATGAACTCTATCTGAGACAGAGTACTTGAACAGAGTTTGGAGATTTAACTATTGCAGCGTATAGGCGTCAAAGCCTACCGGCTAATGAAAATTAAAAAATAGATAAAAGTAGAACTAGAAATAAACTATATCCGGGACAGAGTACTTGAACAGAGCTTGTAGATTTAATTAGTGCAGCGTACAGGCGTCAAAGCGTACCGGCTAATGAAAATTAAAAAATAAATAAAAGTAGCACTAAAAATAAACTATACCCGAGACAGAGTACTTGAACTTGGAGATTTAACTAGTCCAGCGTACAAGTCTACCGGCTAAAGAAAATTAAAACATAAATAAAAGTATGAGTAGAAATAAACTATACCCGAGACAGAGTAATTGAACAGAGCTTGGATATTTAACTAGGGCAGGGTACAAGCATCAAAGTCTACCGGCTAATGAAAATAAGAAAATAAATAAAAGTAATAGTAGAAATGAACTGTACCTGAGACAGAGTACTTGAACAGAATTTGGAGATTTAACTAGTGTAGCGTATAAGCGTCAAAGTCCACCGGCTATTGAAAATTGAAAAATAAGTAAAAGTAGCACTAGAAATAAACTATACCCGAGACAGAGTACTTGAACAGAGCTTGGAGATTTAACTAGTGCAGCGTACAGGCATCAAAGTCTACCAGCCAATGCAAATTAAAAATAAATAAAAGTACCACTAGAAATAAACTGTACCTGAGACAAAGTACTTGAACAGAGTTCGGAGATTTAAGTAATGCAGCGTACAGGCGTCAAAGTCTACAGGCTAATGAAAATTAAAAATTAAATAAAAGTAGCACTACAAATAAACTGTACCTGAGACTAAAGATAAAATGAATACAACGCAAAGGTTTGAAAAGATTTTTTTTTCTTTTGAAAACAAAGAATTATGAGTTTAGTCTTTTTATTTTTAATGGGAATGTGAAAGAGATTTTAAAATTGTAACATAAGTACAGTATTTGATTCATTATTTGATACTGAAATAAGAATTTACAGATATTAAGAACAAACTAATAACTAAGTGAGTAAAAATACAATAACTGATTGAGTAAAGTAAAGTGTTCCCAGAGTATTTAATTCACAATACAGGGACTCAATGTCTCGTTGTATAAGCTTAAAAATTATTATTTAAACTCCATTTCAACCTGAAGTTCTCGATTCAATATATTTTCATTTAGTTTCACTTATTTTATTTCATTTCATTTCTTTTTCGTTTCAGCCTAAAAAGGAACAATTTAGTTGTACTCACATCTAAGCCAAGCTATAATGTCAACGAAATACCAATACCAACTGCCATTTCTAAAACCCTTTTCGTTTCTGGTTTATATCGTTGTATGTTAGACATTCGTTTTGACACAAATCAACTCAGCCAAATATTATAAAAAAAGTCAATGAAAGATTAAAAACCCGTAAATAAGTCATACATCCAATAAGAGTAAACTCTTACACATCTCCTCATTCTGATCTCGTTGGTGAACGGTTGTTGCTTTTCCCCCATCAGTGCTATTTTCATCAAGCTTGTGCAAAGTGGACACATATTTACACAGGTGACTAAAATTCATTAAAAACGGTGGATAAAATTCTAGTTGAGTGACTTCTTGCTATCTCAGAAAGTTAGTCTAGGAAAATAAAACTTTCAGGGATAGGTCTACAGTCTTAAGTATATCCCGGGAAGGTATTTAAAGTACCCTGCGCCACTCCTCCCTCTAGAGAGCCCTGAAATACCCCTACATGACAAGTCTATACCTATTGAAATTTTGACAAAACAACATTCTACCTTAATTTTCAGTTACCAGTTGCCTTTTCTCTGCCTTTATTTCTGAAAATGCAATTCCTGTTATTTAAGTAAAATTCTGAGCCTTATTAATGTTTTTTTTTTTTTCAAAATTTAGGAAATGTATTTGCATATCTTTAAAAGCTTATAAATTGGGATTGAGCAAAGTTGTGAAGCTGAAAACAATTTTGTTGTACTTCAATTAAGCAGAAGATCTATTTTGCAAGGTTTCACTTTTATAACACACATATTTTTGGAGGTCATCAAAGGTCAGGGCCCTCTAGAGGGAGAAGGAGTGGAGGTAGGTACTTCAAAATACCTTCCCGGGACATACTTTAGCCTCTAGAACCATCCCTGAAAGTTTCATTTTCCTAACCTAACCCCTTACTGAGATAGCAAGAAGTCAATCAACTAGAATTTTACCAAAACGGTGAATAAAACTCATTAGAATGAAACTCGTTACAAACTCATTAGAAACATTTTTTTGTTTTCTTCGTTCGCTTCCAAAATAATGTTATTGGGTTTCTTTTTATGTGTGACGACAATATGTTTAATTGGGCTGGTGCAGTTGTGTTGTATTATGTTCTTGAATAGTAGTTGTTGTAATATAGTTCGTGTTGTTTATTTTCTTAATTCCTTTTATACTGGGAGATGTGAATGTGACTAGTGGATACAAACTCTGTAGAGCCATCTTTCTTGTTGGTCAAATATTTTTTAAGAATGTGTCAACATGTCTTGTAATTTTGGCTATGATGATACTTTCTTTAATTGGATAGTTTGAGTGTCTGGTTTTTCTAATTCCTTCTAAGTTGATAGAAAGAAGTAAATGTGACTAGTAGGTGAAGGATAATAGTACCCGAGGTTTTTTACTTTTTATCATTTATTTATTGTTCTTAAACCGGGGGAAGTGAATAAGACCATTGTAAAAGACCGTTGGCCTACGGTGACACAGTGACCCACTCTGGCAAGGTAAGGGCCCAAGAATAGGCAAATTGTGGAATGAACTCAGATAGTTTTTATAGTAGAAAAATAGTACGGTATGATTTTCCTGACTGTTCGATCGGCTGACAACTTTCAATGATCGTTCCCTGATACAATGAGAGCTCCAACCTTTGTAACACGAGGGGAGAGGTCGCCACCCATGGTGGACATCACTCCGTTTTCATGCAAAAAGGCTATTTTTGGGTGATCCGTCAAGATTCATCCGTCACATGACAACCTCTCGCTCAGTATGACAGGTTGCTGGAAAAAGGAAAATTTCAACTTTTCTATTGAAACGCGTTTCGCAAAAAGGATAGGTTAAAATTTTGAAAGATAGGTTCTAATCAGAAATAAATTTCAGCTGCACGATGTAAGCCTATCTGATATGATAAAAAGATATCCTGATCACTGTACATACCATTTGGTTGTAAAAGTGGCAAAGAAATATCTCAGTATGCAACTGATTTTGCTCATATTTTATTTTATGTGGAATCAATTTGATTTAAGGCGCCCGAGAAGGGCAGAAAAAGAGCCAACGTTTTTTTTTTTTTTTTTTTAAGGTTGACGTTCCCGGGTTATGGGATCTTAATTTACAATAAAGCTTAAGTTTCAGTATACGAAATCCCCAAACACGGGATTTTTTTTTTGATTGGCTTCAAACCCATATTCAGAGTCATTAGGGGACGGGAAGGGACAGTAATGTAGAAAATGAAAACTGAAAAAGATGTCGATTCATCGGAAAACGGGGCCTGAGAGAGCGGGGTGGTGGATTTTTTTCAAATCAGCTCTAAAGCCATATCATTCTTGGGCTAAGGTAGTTCTAGGGCAAACCAGAAAAAAAAACTGTATAGAAATTTCCCATATAAAACTTAAAAACAATCGAAAATAAATTATCTTGTACAAGGAGGAATCTGTCACCTCCCTTAAATCCTTTTCCATCCTAAGCTGTCTATGTGCTAAAGTTATGTTAGATCCAAAACATAGTTATTTGGCCTTTCAACCATGATGAACAAAATGGCTATCTCAAAATTTTAATCGGACGATTTTGGGAAGAAAAAGAGGCGGGGGAGTTGCCCTCCAATCCTTTTAGTCACTTGGAAAGGGTACTAGAACTATTATTTTCCGTTTGAATTAGCCCTCTCACGACATTATAGGACCAATTGTTCGATACGATCACCCCTGAAAAAAAAACGCAATCGTGATCTTTCTTCTGAAAAAAAGCGAAATTCAATGACCCTTTAGTTCTACACGATGCTTAGAATTTCTTTTCTATTTCTAGGAATTTTTAGACTTTTACCAGCTGACTATATATTCATGTTGACATTCAATTGGCTTGCCTGTGTTCTCTTTGGTTTGTTCATGTCGATGCCAGTTAGTTTTTTTTTCTTTGCTTTTTTTACTCTTTTTCTCCTGTGTATTAAAAATATTAAAAAGTCAACTTAATCTGACCGCTTAGTTTCTAATTTATTTAGTACTCTGGAGGAGGATATTTCAGCCGTAGTAGTTGAAAAGGGGGCGCATTACAGTTGCACCCCATGAACTGACCTTGGCACCCCATTCCTTGAAACTAAACAAGTTTTATCGGGTTGACTTGGCTTTTTCTTATTCGGTGCTTTTCCAAAATTCATTTGTTTTTCTTTCCTCATTAAAAAAAATGTTTGGAAAACTTGCCTTTGAAAAAACAATTGTCGTATCTTCGATGCCTAAAATAATACTTTCTGTCAGAATATATATATATACATATATATATATATATATATATATATATATATATATATATATATATATATATATATATATATATATATATATATATATATAAATTTATATATATATATATATATATAATATATATATATATATATATATATATATATATATATATATATATATATATATATATATAAATTTATATATATATATACATATATATATATATATATATATATATATATATATATATATATATATATATATGTATATAAATATATGTCTATATATATATATATATATATATATATATATATATATATATATATATATATATATATATATATATGTATATAAATATATATATATATGTGTATAAATATATGTATATATATATATATATATATATATATGTATATATATATATATATATATATATATATATATATATATATATATATATATATATATATATATATATATATATATATATCTAGTCGCTTAAGGCCAAAGGGGGTTGAGGCCTCCTCCCATCTAGTTTCAATTTCCTTAATACCTTTCTTGGGACCTTTTAACGTCATCTGAGCATGACCTGCTTTTTTGCCCCTAGATGGATGACCAAAAGCATAATCTTTGGCAGTTGGTCATCCTGTCATTGTATGATATGTATATATGATTCATATATGTGTATATATTACATTATTAAACAAGCAATAATTTTCTTGTGTGTATATATGTAGTTTTGTTTTTCTCGAGAACGGCACTATATTTTTCCCTGAACATTGGCATACTATCCGATGTGAAAATTGATCTAGATAGGTCAAGATTTTAGGAAAGTTTGTTTCCCCCTTCCAAGGCCCTTAATTTATTTTTCATACATCGTTGACTGAAAACTTGTTTCCTGCTCGTAGCTTCATTAATATATTTTTATATAATTCGTCTGCTGGGTGAGGTGGATTATATCTACTACTTCTACTAACAACTCACCGCAGCACCAAGCCACCTGAGGCCAACACAGCTACAAACGCTCCTCCTCTATTCCAATCTATTCAAAGCCTTCGTCTTTACACCCTCTCAGAAATTTCCTATTTCCCGTAAAGCTTTTTTGATGACTTCCTCACACCCACCCGAACCGCATTCAACCTGCTTTCTGTTTAGCCCTAGACTGTTGGTCAAAAACGACAATTTTCTGCAATCTGTCCTTTCATCCGCAGAACGTGACCTAGCCATCTCAACCTTTTTCTCATTATAACCCTAGATAGAGGGATTGAATCATAATTTTCGTACAGCCTACTGTTTGAAATACTGTTAGTCAGCCTGGTACCCAGCCAGAACAATCTGTTGACAATTTCTTTTGAAAACATCTAGCAAATCTTAATCGGTTTTTCAGAGCGCCCATGCTTCAGAACCATATTTGACCACTGTCATCACTGTAGCTTCCAATATTCTAATCTTGGTTTGCAGACTTATCTTCCTACTCTTCCAAACTTTTGTCGACTGTGAAAAAACACCATGAGCCTTGGCTATTCTACTTTAAGTATCTTCACTGCTCCCACCGTCTTTACTTATCTTAGCATTATCCACTTTACAAATTCCCTCTCTTCAAGAGCGTCGTCTCAGTTTGATCCTTGAATTTGGCCAATATCTTCTCAGAAGTGATAAATACAGATCGATACTACCACCAGTTTTAGTGAAACATCGAAGTACTAGGTTGAAGAAATTTGACAGATTAGCAGCACCTACTTCACGCACAAATCGTTTTTCCAACTCATTCATCCCTTTCTTTGTATCAAAGTATAACAATTGTTGATTTTAAACTATTTGTCTTCTGATTTTTTTGTCGTTTGATTTAATCCTTTTTTCTTTTTTGTAAGCACAAGCGCCATTTAGTTTTATGACTACGAGAGATTGTGCAAATAAAACCTATTCCTATTCTATTCTAATAATATTACCAAGGTAAGTGAAGCTGTCCACCTGATCTATCTTTTTGTTACACACCGTCTGCTTTTCATCTCTGCCTATTCTTAGCCTTAGCTACTGTTAATTGTCAAACCTATTCTAGCGCCCTGAACTTGCAAAAGCTCTAAAAGTTCAATTATTTCGCTGACACTTTCATCTCGGATGCTTAAATCATCAAAATAATCTAAGTCTAGGAAAGTTTTTCCTCCCCATTTGATTTCGTGCTCTCCCATTCTGCTCCTTAAGGCAAAGTGAATCAAAAGAATCCATTTTTGGGGACGTTATATTGATACGTGTTTATTATCATTATGTTTCCTTTATTAGTGTTTAGAAGCCTGCTTAAGGAATTTGTTGTGTAGAAGTAGAAATCAGACAATCTTAACCCATTTTTCTAGATGGCGATAAAACCTGTGGTTTTTACTAAGTCTTGTCGTTTAATTGGCTTGGTATCAAATAGAAGTTGGCACCATCCGATCAAAATTAGTGTGTATTCCTATTGGTTAAATACCGGATTGGTTGAAAAATTGACCCATGATTATTGCCTGATAACGACATATCTTTTTTTTCCTTATTTTTTTCTCTTGTCTCGTGTTCAGTAACACAGGCGTGATAATTTTTCGAAATGTTGTTTAAAATAGAAAGAAATAGGGCCAGTGCCGTGTCTAGGGGGCTAGGGGTTTGAGCCCCCTCCCTGAAATTTATGTCCGTCTTGGAATTATGTGACGAAAATGCACGTAAAATTTTAAACAAAGTGTTGCTCCGTTAAAGTTATTATTTTTTTTGTACGACATCCCACCCGAATAAAATTGTGTACGGCCTTGAATGAGGCATTAAAAGTTTCTGGTGCTTGGTAAAAAAAAGTGATTGGAGATCTTAAATTTGTCAACACTTCGTAAACAGGGACGTAATTCTCTATGGGGCTCGGGGTTAATTCCCCCTATGGACCCCCAGTTTGCTCCCCCCAAGACCTCAATTTGCCCCCCCACCCCTAGCTGAAATTTAGTTTTTTCAAAAATATTGTCCAAAACTATGATAAGCCCATATAATTCGAGCATCCAGTCTAGCGGGCTAGTTTTCTTAGGATCTTTGCCTTTGTGGTACTATATTGCTCATTTTTCACTTTGAACTGTTATTTTCTCTTGATTTGGGAAAATTGGCTCCGACTTTGCCACTCCCCCCGGTATTTTGACGAAAATACGCCACTGTCAAAAAGCTAGCTTTAAGCCAGTTTAAAGTAAAGAAAACTTATAATCTCTTACTAATTGTTAAGCAAAGTGCTGTCTATTGAATGTAGATAAAGCATAAATAATATGCATCTTATGTCGGCGAAGTTTTGTATCAAGATCGTTAACAAAACTGGGAACTGTTAAAGCTGTCAAATTATTCAAATGATATTTATTTTAAGCTGATTTCTAATGTTTTCTAAGTAGGTATGATAGAATATTTTTAGGGACTTCCCTTCCCTGGACTTAAAAAAAAATTCTGCTTCGTTCAATCAAGAAAACTAAATTCGCGCTTTCAAATGTATGTCATTAAACATGAATATCTCTATCTCCAGCACAAAACGGGAGAAGTTAAACCATTTTTCTAAGATTTTCAGGAAATTATGAGTCGGCTTTTAGTTTCACGTCACATATTCGGATCTCTTAACCAAACTCTACAAGCTATGACAAGAGCGCTTTATTTAATTTCTAACAGTTTGGCCACACAGACTAAAATAGTTTATAATCGACAAGATAGGGTGATCCTTTAAAGTATCGAATCTTCTTAAAAATAGTTCCCTTGGTCTCTCTTTTCACCGAACAAATCTTGGTGTCGTACTGCTTATTTATAAATTTGCAGAATGTTGAAATTAAAGCTTCGTTACTTTGCCTCAAAACATAATGCCTACGATATGTTTCCTATGTATTTCATCGTAGAAACAACTTCATTATATATCTCTCTCCAAGTATTTGCCACATAAACGCCGCTTTTAGGCAACGTTTTTATTTTACCAGGGAGATTTTTTGTCCGGATAATCTTGTAAGGAATAGAACCGGATTCCCAATATTGACTTTTGTTGATTCGATTTTTTTTTGTTTTTTGGTAGAAGGTCCGTAATTTTCTTGTAAAATTGAAATTCAAATCTCGTAATTTAAAACAATATTATCAACGGCCTAATTTTCAAAATTTCAAATTTGAGGCACTTTTTTTTCGGGATTTGGGACAAATTCTTTAGTTAATTTAGTTACAACACTCCCTTGGGGTGCTTGGTGTTCTGAATTATATTATGAAGAAAGTAACGCTGGTCGAAATCAGGGATTTGCTGTGTAAAACTTTGTTTGCTATACATCGGCGTAATTTGCTATGAGGCAGGGGGAGCAACTGCCCCTCAGAGCTTGGTTCCCCCTTCCCCTAGACCCAAGTTTATGCCCTCCCCCCGCTGATATTTAGTTTCTTCAAAAATCTTGTCAAAACTAAGATAAGCCTGCATAGTTCAAGCATCCACAGAAACGGGTCGTTTTTTTTAGTATGTTCTTGCCTTTATGGTACTATATGGCTAATTTTTCAATTCTCTTTGTCATTTTCACTTGATTTGGGAAAAGTTGCTCTAACTTCGCCCCCCCCCCCCGAGCATATTGACAAAATTTTGTCATTGTAGCTGGACATCTTTTGTGAATTTTTTAATTCTATTATATTTCTTCCATATAATCCTATTATATTTTTACTTAACAGTATATTTTTTATATCTAGTTTTTAATGGATCCAATGATTTTGAGTCTTCTTTATGTTTGGTGCATGCTCAACCAAGATCAGATTGTCAGTTTTTGGCTTGGAACGCAGTTTAGAGCCATGTATTTACCATGGATTCTTTTGGCTTTTCGTATGATTATTTCGGGAGGGTAAGTTTTGATTTCGTTTCTATGAAATATATTTATCATTTACTTAGAGCCATGTACTTACCATCGGTTCCACTGGGCTTACGTATTATTTTTTCAGGAGGGAAAGTTATGATTTAATTTCCATGAAATGTACTTACCATACACTTAGAGCCATGTATTAACCATGGTTTCTACTGATTTTTCATATGATTCTTTCCGGATGGTAAGTTTTAATTTGCTTTCCATGAAATTCGTGAATATATCAGTTTTGGTTAGTAGAATAATTACAAACAGCTTCATCAACTCTTTTGCAGGAAGTAAGCACGCTGTACTATGTTTGAACAAAGATCATGCAAGGACTTTTATTCTGTATGACTAGAGCGGGCCCATTGTCTCATTATTCTAACCTTTGTTAGTCTAAAAGTATAAAATGTTTAATTTTGTAAAAAAAATATTTTCTAACAACTGATCTTCTTTTTTCCGGGAAATTTTTCTGAACGCCTTATGACAACCGTAGATTAGAAATATGATCCTCTTCTTCCTACTTGAAATACCCCCCTCCTCGTTTTTTTTTATTCAGTCTCTGTTTTATTACTGAGTTATCTAAAATTTAGTTTCTGGGCCGATCGGCCATTTTACTCATTATAGCAACTATTTTCTTGTTAACAACCAAAGGGGGCTTTAATCATTACCATAGTTATACCTACAAAAGGGCTTGAACAAAAAGTTTAATGAGAATATTGTGTGCTATCGTAATAGTATCGTATCGTATCGTAATATTTATGCTTCCGTCTCATGAAAGGAAATTTTAAACTCAAGACTTAGGCAAAATTGGATTAAATAATACCGGATGAAATTATTATTAAATGATAATGACTTTATTTATTTAATTTTTTCACATATTGATTCTGCAGGAGTTTCGTTTAACTATTTCCGTATTTACGTTCTGAGTGACTACATAATATACGACAACGAAAAAAATAGAAGAACAAAAAAAATTAAGAGAAAGACAAAACCTAACGAGGGAGATTTTAAAGCCAGTAAATGAAATGAAAAGACGAAACAGAAATTTATGTAACTACTTCCGCTAAGCCATCGTCAGTGTAGAAGAAAAAAAAAATAACGTTTTGAAGTAGCCTGTATTAAAAGGGGGAAATAAAGGGGGGGGGGATTAAAGAAAAATAAACCACAAATAAGATACCATTCAAAACGGGATTGGACGTGAATTCTGCTTCGATGATTAATGCAGCCTGTCTATTGAATTGATTTGTATTACGAGAATTCGATACCTTAAGCATCATTTTGTGAGCCTCAACATCGGCTGACTTTCTCAAAGG